>NC_051182.1:169408505-169449483 GCF_013339695.2 Rhipicephalus sanguineus | reverse complement strand
GGGGTCTCAAATTCACCTTAGCTTGCGGGCCGCATTCACGAAAATTTACTCCCGCAAAGGCTAGGGCAATGACGAAGGTAGGAGCGTGGGAGGGGGGAACAGGTTTTAAAACTACCGTGATTTCACAGCAGACCTTTCCCATATCTCATATAAGGGATCATTTCTGAAGGGGATTTGGCGTCAGGATTCCAACAACATATCCATATCCATTGTTGCAAAATAGTGCGGAAACGGAGCAACTTAGAGCGCGGCAAACTCTATGGAATAGGAAACCGAGGGGCATCGAGGGCACGTGCACATGGCCGGCGCAGAAGTTTAAACGGACGTCTCTCTTTCACGCCTGGGCGACCAGTCATTTCGTATCACCCATAGTGACTAAAATTGGGACGCCGATTCTGAAACATATCTTTTGTTTCACGGTTATGTATCAACACACGGTGACCGCAGGGGGTGCCTCATGAAAAATACGCTTTCGGTCTGTCATGCCTGTGTATCCCAAGAACATACTTTTAAAGAAAGAAAAATGGGATGAAGACAGTCATGTGCGGGCGGTGGGCCGCTAGCGAGAGGTCCGCGAGCCGCGTGTTTGAGGCCCTATATAGTGCGCTATATAGTGCGAGAGCTAAATGATACTGCCGCAACAGCGTTGGAATGTGCAGGATAAGAATAGGTGCATTAATCAAGGCAAGGGGTGAAGTATATTCGCTTGACGAAATATCTGGCTTGAAAAAGGACAATGACAGATTCTGTGCCGGATGATGTTCCCTTACCTAGAACCATACGCATCCAATGAGTAAGCTTTGAGAAGCTTAGTCGCACCTTTATCACCAAACTCGAAAGAACCCCGAAAACATATCGAAATCGCTTCGTCCACCTCCTGCCAGTCCTAACCGCGTAGTCCAATGGCCACCTTCTACCGGTACAACATCGCTGGGAAGGCATAAACCATTAAAATGTGGAAAAAACGAGCACGGTGCAAACCGTGCATAGCATATACTGCTGAAAACTGCAACGAGAAGCCCTCAAAGAGGAGTTTTTATAGATGACATTGAAGAGTGGCAAGACGTTCGGGAACGAGAGAAGTGAAGGTATGAGCTGTGCAGCTATGGTCATCCTGTAGAGGTCCGCAAAGGCATCCTAGATTTTCTCCAGTGGTAGAAGTTAAGAACAACGACTGCCGACGCCTTTGCAATAGACCCTTTTCATAATCCTCAAGTGCGCTTCCCTGCGCTGCATATTTGCCCAACTAATGGCGGCACCTGTCTTGCTTTGAGTGGAGACGAGGTCCTAGTTGCACGTGCTGGGGCTTGTTTATTATGCGTATTGATATCAAGAGAGCCGAGTCTACATTTTCCACGTCATGGCGTAAGCAAAATGCACTTGAACACGCTGTTTGCAGTGTGTGAGCCGCCATTAGTTGGGCAAACTGCATAGCGGGAAAGCTAACTTTACAATTGCGAAAATGGTCTATTGCCAAGGCAGATGTGGTGCGTCCGTGCGGCCAGCGCGAGCAGTGCAAGAAGATTTGGCGCGGCAGCTATGTGATGCAACAGCGCATGGCGTGCTTAAAGGAGCACTGCCACAAAATTTCGAAGGCGAGATAATGAGTGAAATAGATGTATGTAGAGCCATACACAACGTCTACGAAATATCAAGGGCCAATATAGCCTAGAACAAATTTAAAATCAATTTTAAAGTGCATGCCGCGCGACTGAGCGAGATGCTAGCACCTCGCGACGCCGACATCAATGCGGCGGATATGTAAACAAACCTACGTCACGAGTTTGTGTTGGCTGGTTGCTGGTTGTGCCCTTGCGCTTGTGCGCTTGTGCTACCTGCCATTTCTTCCTCCGTGCCTGCGGCTTTGCGTGTGCTGGTTGTACTCCCTTCCGCTGTTCGCTCTTCGTGCCATTTGGCAGATGTTATGGCCCGCTCACACTAGCGGCAAGCCTGCCGCAACGGCGTGGTGCCGCAGAACATCGGCCGTCGCCACACACGCGAGAGCTGTCCAACGTGCACGGCTAGCTTCTCCGGCGAGGCATTCGCGCCTCCGAAAAACATGGCCGCACTGCCAAAAGCGGTTGTCGTCCAATTCGAATCTATCAGGTGGCCGCCGTGCGCTCTGCAGAGTGTAAGCTCCGAACTAATGCTTCCATTTGCTTTAGATTCATGTCCTTAAGCTTTGAAAGCAATGTATTCGTCCCGATTCGGCGCCGTTTTTGAGAGCCATAGTCAAATAATCGATGCTGTAGGGTTAACGAGTCGAAATGAGCGCTTCAGAATGCTCGGAGGACATAGATTACGCGTTTGTTAGTCGTTTCTAATTCGCCATAGGTGGCGCCACTTGACCTAGTGCCACTTTGGGGACACTTTATTTGGTGTTACGCCACGCCTTTTTAATGCCGGACAGACTAAAACGCTCTATTGACTGCTCGAACCATGCCTGGCAACGACACGGACGACGTCCGCACTTCTAGCGCGAAAAACGCGGCTCAAACAGCAAGCAGCTCGAAGCGTCCCGCTTCAGACGAACTTGCGTAGCAGACGAACCGTAAGTGCGGCGCCCGCCGCACCTAGCCGCACCCGCTCTCGTGCGTCGCCTACGTCACAATTTTGCGTGGTCACGTGGCCAGCTGTGTGTACCCGTCCTCCGGAAGTAGTGCTGCCTTGTGAGAATGGCAGACTGGGCTTGTTGGTTACACATATTTGAAGTTTTAAGGCGCGAATAAGACACGGACGAAGAATAGGAACACACACACGGAGCGCCACTTCCAACATAGATTTATTTCGAAAGAGCACAGAACATATATATCCACCACGCGCGCCGTCAACGTGCCTCAATGCGCAGTCGCATTCAAGTAGCGTAACTCTTTTGGTGATAATGAAATGGAGGCAACGCTGACGCATAGGTCACCTGATTCGATTATTTTCTTGGCTTCAATAATTAGTAGCACTGATTTATCTGGACTTCGGCCGACTACCGCGCAAGCGCTAAAGTTCGGAACGCAATGACAATCCCGGCAGTGTATCGCGAGGTGGCCCTCTCTGCCATTTCTGACGTTATTATTATGCTGTCTTAGCCTGTCATTCAGGCACTGTTCAGTCTGGCCAACGTAAGTTCTGCCACACGACAAGGGGATCTCGTAGACCACGCCCTTCTGACAGCTTACATACTTGTTCTTGTGGTTGATAATGCAGGCCGGAGCTTTCCTGGGGAAAGGGTTAGTCATCTTGCAGAGCCTGGAGCAGGAATCTCTTGGTACTTTGATTTTTCGCACAATACACTGCCGGGATTGTCATTTTGAGTCACCGGCCCGGTGACTCAAAATGTGACCGCCCAAACCCGGCCCGGTGACTCAAAATGAGACCCGGCCCGGGTCTCATTTTGAGTCACCGGGCCGGGTTTGGGCGGGTAAATTTGAACGAGTGCCGGGCCCGGGCCGGGCCGAGAATTACGGCCCGTGCAGTGTTCAAGCACCTAATGCTTTACAAATGTGTAGCGGGTACATCGCTGCTCCGCAAAATGAAGAATAGTGGCGTAGTGGGTGCTTCCAAGCTTCACAAAATTTATGATTTAGGGCGTAGTGGGTACCTTGCAGCTGTACTTGCATTAGTAGCCCCAAGCGAGTTTAAAATGACACTCTACCAGCTTTCGCTGTGACTTTGCTGCGTTTTCGTGCTGGCCTGGCTGTTTTTTTTGTTTTTTTTTGTGTTTTTTAGGGGGGGGGGGGAGAGGAGTAGGGAAGCACCCACCGTACCATTATTCCTCATTCTATAGAAAAGTGTAGTACCCGCTACACACCTGTAAGGCAATATGCTCACTTTGTTCTGTGACTGATGACGATGAACAATTATGGCTCAGCCCTTGGTAAGGGGTTGAAAGCATTCAACGACCCACTCGTTGCGCAATTCAATTTGTTTTTCGCCTGCCTGTTATTTCACTCTTCTACCACGCTATCAATGGAGGAAAGACGATGATTTTAAGGGTTCGTTTTTCTTTGTTAAACGCAAATTAATCAAAACTAACAAACAATAACTCTAAGGAAAGTATAGAGGATTTGTTTGTAGTAATTAGGATATAAATGTGAAGAAAGTTAAGTGGACGAAATGATACCTTACCGCCTGCAGGAATAGAACCTGCGACCTTCGGATAACGCGTCCGATGCTCTACCACTGAGCTATGGCGGCGCTCATCCTCCCGTCCACCTTATGGGGCATATATGTGCATTTAAACCTAGGAGTGTTAGTCAGCGCCGATCCCAGCAACGGCGGCGAGTGTGGAACACTTTTTCTGCCTGTTGGCGTCACGTAGCACGTTATCTTTTTACGAGCTGGCAGCTGACCAATAATCTCTCGCATACTAACTGAAGGCATCAAGTCTGCCACAATGAGACCTTCGCTATGAATGAAGGAAAGGAGATGCTTTTACGGGCTCGTTTTTGTTTGTTAGACGCATCGTTAACGAGAACTAACAGACCATAATGACAAGCAAAGGATTGGGGATGTTATTTTAATAATTGGGATCTAAATGTGAATTGTAAATGTAAACGTGGATATACATGTGAAATAAATGCGACCTTGGAATAACGAGTCCGATGCTCTACCACTGAGCTACGGCGGCGGTCATCCTCCCGTCCACTTTATGGAGTATATATGTGCATTTAAACGTAGGAGTGTTAGTCAGCGCCGACGCTGTCTTACACATGTTAACGCACTTCCTGTAAGGTATTATGTGCGCTTTGTGCTGTGGCTGATGAAGATGAAGAATTATGGCTCAGAATTTTGTAATGGGTTGGACGCATTCAACTACCCACTCTTTGAGCAATTCGCATTGTGTGACCTCTTGTCGTTATTTTACTCTACTACCGCGCTGTATTACATACGTTAACGCAATTCCTGTAAGGCAATTAGTATACTTTATGGTGTGGGTGATGACGATAAGGAATTATGACTGAGCCTTTTGTAATGGGTGGGATGCATTCAACGACCCACTCTTTGCGCAATTCGCTTTGTTTTACCACCTGGCTGGTATTTTATTTTTCTACCACGTTGTATTACATATGTTACGTGATTCTTGCAAGGTATTATGTGCACTTCATGCTGTGGCTGATGAAGATGAAGAATTATGGCTCAGTCTTGACCATATGACCCACCCACGGCGTAAGAATAAGTTAGGAGATGACTCTGCCGCCGGCGCCGCGTCCTGATTGTGTTCGCCGCCTTGGCTGTTTCCTTTTGGCTGCGACAGACGGGGGCTCATTGGGGAAAGGCGCCGATCCGCGCGTAGTAGGTTACTGCTGCGGAATAATAATATCTGGGGTTTAACGTCCCAAAACCACGATATGATTATCAGAGACGCCGTAGTGGAGTGCTCCGCAAATTTCGACCACCTGGGGTTCTTTAACGTGAACATAAATCTAAGTACACGTAACATTTTCGCCTCCATCGAAAATGCAGCCGCCGCGGCCGGGATTCGATCCCGCTACCTCCGGGTCAGCAGTCGAGCGCCATAACCACTAGACCACCGCGGCGTGGTTCCTGCTGCGGAGCCTTTCTTGTTCATTACGCTCGATATACTTATGTATATAGATGTGAATAAATTAGTACACTAAGATTTTGCAGTAACGAAATTGATTTTCTAATTGTATATGAAGAATATTTCCCAAGAGCGTTCCTGTTATATAAATATACCGACAGCAGCAAACGTTGGTCTGTAGAGCGGTCAAATTTTGACGCGACCGCGTAAAGAAGAGCTCGTTTCGCTGAAATTCCTGTGTCGGCGGCGTCGGTGGCATCGGCCTCGGCGTCTTTGGTTCTGAGCAAAAAAGCAGCGTTGGCCATGAGTGAAATTCGACGTAGTTGCAATAAGGATAACATCTCGAGGGCGTTTGCGGCTTGGTCTACCTTACTAGTCTCCGCCGAAGAGCGAAGGCACGCTAGCGATGAGGAAGGCGATAGTATGCGTGCGTGCGCGCGTCTGTGTATTGCGAGTGTGTGCTCACACGTGTGTGTGTGAGCGTGTGTATGTGTGTATGTGTGTGCGTGGATGTGTAGCGGCGTGTGTGTGAGTGCATGTGTGCGTGCGCATGTGTAAGGGCATGTGCGTGCGCGTGTGTACATTTGCGTGCGTGCGTATGTGTGCGCGTCTGTGTGCATGTGCGTGTGCGCATTTGTGTGCGTGCGCCTGCATGTGCGTGTATTGTAATTGCGTGTGTGTGAGTGCATGCGTGCGTGCGTGTCTGCCATTTCAAATCACCAAAAGGAAATATTATAGCATATAACCCTCTACAATAAGCAGGTGTAGTGGGGCGTGCTGGAATGTGAAGAATTCTGTGCTGAAACAAGGGCTGGACGTACATTGTTCTGCGAAAAAGCTATGCGGCAAGAAAAAAACTATGTTACACGGTATTATATGCTAAAATGTCCGATACAGATTCGTGCAATATAAACTCGCAAAGAAGAATTTATATATTCTGCAAACTTGGCAATAAAATTGAGGACGAACAAAGCTTTGCTTCCCTTTTTTCTCTTGATTCTCTTTCTTCAAGTTCGTTCTGACGGCTTTGCAGTGCTGCCGCATTCTCATTGTCATATAATATTGAAGAATGTGTGCAAAGACCTCTTCTTTGTGATAAGCACATGAAAAAGTTATGCTCTTAGTGTCTTGTACATGCTCCACCGTTTCCAAGTATAGAGACTGGCTTTCAGAATATTTTGCTAAATATTCTTCATCCGCTCTCAATAGCGCAATGAGCTTCGACATGGGGTGCAGCAGTCTACCTCTCGCTTTTGTGTTAGTCAGGGATGCTTCAGCAGAGTTGTTTTCTGGTATTGTAAAAGACTATCAGTAGCAAGGGCAACTGGTGGCTTTCATTAACTTCCGGCTCAAGAATCGAACCACATAATAAAGTATGCAGTCAACCACCTCTGCTGTTTCACTTTCGTTTACTGTGATGACATCCTCGCACTGCCAGTCTTCAACGAGAATCAGTTTATGAAGCTTTTCTTTTAGTTGATCAATGAACCAGGTGATGAGTTACCTTCATTGCCAAGTTCGATCAGGCCCCTGAAATCTGTTGCATTTAGCAATGGCTTCTCATCGACCCCGCAGCAGTTCCCAAATTTGGGAAGCCTGAGAAGGCTATAACTGCACATTGTAGTATACAGTTGCAAAAATGTGGGCATAGAAGGGTGATCATTTTGGCTTCCAGCAAGTCTGATCTTGCCTAAAGATCTTTCAATTCGATCTTGGTTCGTTTTACATGCAAGAACGTAGTGGAACTCGCACTCATGCAATATAACCTCGCATACCTCTTTGGTTGGTCTCAAGGTAATTCGGAGCCCTTCACAGGTGTTTTTTGTCTGGAACATGCCCTTGGTAATATTTCCACTCTCCATCTCTTTTGCGCAATTATCCAGCCATTCTACCTCTCGTGATATTACGTCAGAGCCATTCTTTCTGACACCTTCACGAGAAAACCGACAGTTTAAGGCACCAAAGAGATTATTAAGGAACAATGTGAATTCCTGCGTACCTTCACTGCCACCAAGACAGCGTATACCGTGATTTCTATACAACTCGATACCTGACGCCATCGAGCGACTGAACACTTGTGTAGCAAGCTTTACCCGCATCTTGTCAGAGTTACTTCGATAAATGTCGCAATGTGTTATCTTTGGACATACTTTCAGGGCTCCAACAGTCATTTGGTCTTCTTTGTAAACTGCTGCCTAATCATCCCACCTTATACAACGCCCTTCCTTCATCAGGTACGTTTTTTTGAAAAGAGAATTTCTGATGCATTTGAAGAGATGTGGAGCATCAGAAAACGCAAACACTTTCCGTGTAGGGTCGCTTGGATGTGTGAAGTAGTTCCGGCAGGATTCCCGGTGAACCACTTATACCCAGTGCTCCCCACATACTCCTGTTTGTGGAAGCTCCGTCACAAACAAAGCCATGAATTTTCGCTCCAGCGTCCTACATTTGTATAATTGCTCGAAAGAGCAACTACGCAAGACCTGTACCCTTTAGGCACCATTTGCCGCAAAAACACCTATTGGCTGAGCATAACCTTCACCAAAAGCACAAACCATAAAAAACGAGAGCATGGTCTGCAAGCTCGCCCCTTTTTGCTGTCGCTGATGCCAGACCAAGGCAGGTCATTGATTTTGAGTTCAGAAATTTGCGTTTGCGGACTTGCATCTCATCAAACTTGATCACACCATGCCACTTAAAGTCATCGTTCTTTTCAAGTTTCTTTTTTAATGCTTCGAAATATTTATTGTCAAAACCTGTTTTAAAGCCCACCAATGAGATGTAGCGTTGAATTGTTCGTAACGAAGGCAATGCGAGAACTTTACTCTCCATCAAGAATTTGTATCCAGCAGGTGACCTTATATGAAGGAGAACACATAGCAAGATCCACTCATCTGAGTAACTTCTACCCTTTTTCAAGCGAGCTTTTCCTGCAGCTACGCACACCTTCAATACGAGCTTTTGCGCTTCTGGAAGGTTTGCTTCTACGGAAAGGCGTTCTAGTGTTTTTTATCATCGATTTCTAGCAGTTTTGCTTTTTACAGTTGGCCAATTCCTCTTGAAGATCATATCTCTGTTTTTGCAGCCGCTCTTTTGACTTGTAGTAAGCAATCCTGCCTCGCCAGAGCTTTTCGATACTGGATTTCTTTGATGGACTGGTCAAGACGTGAATGCGTTTCAATTCAGATCTCTTCTTTTTTCGTGCAGCATGAATACGAAGCACGTCTTTTAACCTTCCACATGTACTGCAACTTCCACTCTCTGTCACTAGTGTGCAACTTTTGTGCCGCCAGGCCCCACATTTTCAATGTACGCGCACTCGGGGTGCATACCTTTTTACATTTAACCACTGGCGCCACCCTCACACACATGCATTTTGTGAAATACCAGCACTTCGTGTTCTATATCAGCTGGTGAATTGAAAGACAAAGCTGAAGTTATGCCCAGTACGTTAACAAAGTGGCCATAAACAAAACCTTTCAGAGAGAAAGACCTATGTGAAACAGTAACTTCAAGTGATTTTCTGTGTTATGGCGCCTCGTTAGAATCTTTGGGCAGTGCTAGCTCACTAAAAATAATAGATTTAAGACCAAATCTGTCAGGAATTTGGACTGCCCAGGCTTCACTTGGAGGTTGGAGGATGGAAGCGCAGCTTTACAGAGTCGACATTGCAATTTCATGCTCTTCGACCGGGACGACGTGGAAATTGGTGGATCCCTGCTCTTCCATTGGTCCATGACTGCTCTCTTGCTCCTTAGTTTTTTCAAAGGAAGAAGGTTCTTGTTGCTGCATGTAAAATTATAGAATGAGGATCGTTATTTCTGCCGTGCCGACGGAGCCACGACATTATTTGTCGCCCGTTCTGTCAAAGAAGTTGTTGTTATATCTTTCTTGCTTCTCGTTTATATTTTTTTATCACTTTCATTTTGCAACGCCTGAATGGCACTAAAATTAAATCAGCAATTATTCACTTTGTGAATGCCTCTTAATAGTGAACAGTGGGCTTATATATTAGAGGCATGCTATGCTGTTAGACGTGTTATGAGAATATGATAGTACATACTTACTAGCATAAAGGAGGCAGAGACGAGAACAAGCGACACGAGACCATTGTACTTTGTTCTCGTCCCTGTCCTTTTTACGCTACTAATCACGAATTGTATGCAATATTCTTTCCGCCTTAACTCTAATAAGAACTTGGCAGTTATGTGCACCAAGTCGGACTTTAGCGCGACACTGATCGAAGTTCCATTAAGCTGCAAAGGCAGTACGCACAGCACTTGCTTGGATTGTTCCTTCGGTTCGCCCAACTTCTCGCAGCCGCCTTTGAACCAACGTCCGCGATACTGTGCTATTTCGCCAGACAGGAACCATAAGGTGTTGAAGGACGCACACGTGTGAGGGGCGCGAAATAGCGATACTTTATATACACAGCTTAGCACGCGCGGTCGTTTCGCCGTGAACATGCCGCGAACATCATTGTGTATATCAATCACAGAGGACAGCGATCGAGCCGACAATCGTACGCCGCTGGACAATGCAGCTCTAACTTGCTTTTTTCTTTTAAAAACTCATAGGGTCCCTAATTCATTCACCCAAGGCGACACGAAAACGAAAGCCAACTTCTTTTTCCTCGCAGCCGGCGTATTCATGCTGCCCCGCCATTATTCCGAAACTTTCTACACCTAACGTGGTTTTGCACTGCCTCCGAGATCGGAGGCACCTGACCTGGTTTTGCATTGGCTCCATGATCTGGCCACCTTTGACGAATCAACGATGCCACATGATGTCATCATGTGACGTCAGAATGACGTCACAAATCTTGCCGATCTGTCACATCATCTGGTGAAGATAATTTTTGCATCATTCGTCTCTGATGCCGCCGACGCAGCACGCCTGTAGAAAACAATAAATAAACGCAGCCAGCCAGTTAAGGCAAAGAAGAAGAGGAAGTGAGAACACGTTCTATCATGGCGACACGATGGCTCCTGGCTCAGTTCTTCTGTACCCGCTAATACCGTAGCGTCTACATTTTGGTGCCGAAAACCCACGTGCGGACGCGCCTTCCTACTCTCGCTTCGCGTCGCGGGCGGTGAGGAATCGACGGATCGTGGATGCGAAGATCGGCGTTGGTACAACGACTTCGGCCAGCAGCATTGTTCGCCCAATGGATCGACTAAAAGGCAAGCGATCTGCACGACGCGCGCAGAACACGAAGATAATTCAAGAAGCGCGACTCTTGCTTGACTCCGCTGACGTCGGCATCGCGAAGCTCTCAGCTGTAAAGGAACAACTCGCGGCTAGCAACGGAGAGCTCTCTCAGATCGACGAGCTATATGAACAGCATATTCCGACAGAAAATATCGAACAGGAATATACAGCTATAGCTGAATACCAGGATGAAGCCGCTGGCATCCTTGCTGAGCTACAATGCCGAATATCCCTAATGGAGAGAGATCGGAACGGCCATGCTCAAGCTCCCAGTGGTGAAAGCACAGAAGAACCGGCTTTCAGAAATGAGGCTCCCGCAAGATTCATGGCGCCCCGGTTACCTCAGCTGCATATCCCAACGCTCAGAGGTGACGTCGCACAGTGGACAGGCTTTTGGGAGCAATTCGAACAAGTTCTTCATCTCAACAACGACCTGACGCCTTCCACTAAATTCTATTACCTGAAGAGTTTCCTAGCCGGTGACGCAGCAGCAACGATCGCGGGTTTGCCGACGACCGAATCATGTTACGCCGACGCTGTGGCTATGCTGAAGGAACGATTCGGCGACAAAACAACGATTATTCAGCACCATCTGACAGCATTGAGGAATCTGCCGAACGTGACATCAACGAACGACATCCGCGGTTTTCGAAAATTGTATGATGCCACGCAACTGAATATTCGCTGCCTTGGAGCCCTGAACGTGCCTACTCTGACATATTCAGGTATGCTCGTCGACATCTTGCAACAGGCTCTACCGTGCGACATCAGTATCTGTTTCACTCGAGCAAAACGACAACGCGCCTTGACACGGCCCTCTGATGTACGTGCTGCTCAAGTCTCCTCTTCGGGTGCACCAGCAGATGCGTCAGCTGTGTCGGACGCCGAGCTGCACGATCTTTTGCTGTTCATGCGGGTGGAGCTAGAAAGCAGAGAGCAGCACGCGTTCCCACATCCAAGGCCTTCCACTGAAGATCGCACGAACAGCACACACGGTGGCATCCCAACGGCGTCAGTTTTGCACGCCTCGTCTGTCGCAAGATGGGAATGTTTCTTCTGCCGCACTCATCAACATGGGACGCGAAGCTGCAGTGCCGATATCCCTCTTGCTGTCAAGAAAGAGCAGCTGAAAAATGACAACCGGTGCTTCCGGTGCACGTCAAGAGGACATCGAGCGAAGGATTGCCGAGTCAAGCTCACCTGCAGTTCTTGCCGCGGAAGACACGCTTCAAGTACGTGCGACCCGACTTACAAGGCTACCACGACGACAAGAGGAAAATCAAGAAGCACCACAGTGTGCGTTTCTTCTAACGGGATTGATTCCTGCGATGAAACACCATCCAGCAAGCAACCAATCAAGGACAACGCGGTCTACCTTCAGACATTTTGCACCGACATAGTCAACAACGACAAGAGCAAATGCATGCGCGGGATTCTGGATGGAGGTAGCCAGATGACCTTTATTCAGCAAGATATAGCTCGTATGCTTAACCTGAAGGTGGTCAGACAGACACGGTTAGCACTGAATACCTTCGGAAGCACTTGCTCTTCAGCACCAGAAAAGCGGAACGTGGTGGAAATACAGCTTCGGAACAGATACAACAAGGCTGTCATTCGCATAGAAGCTGTAGTCGTTCCTACCATTTGCCACGAGTTGACTGTGCCGTCAGCCAACAGCACCTTCATTCAAGAATTAAGAGGACAAGGAAAGTTGCTCGCGAACGACTACTGGCCTAAGGACGCAACAGACATCGGAATTGGTTTACTAATAGGATCTGATTATCTCTGGCAAGTAATCACCTGCGAAGTCATCCGATGCCCAGACGTTCCAGGACTTGTGGCGATAGATACTATTTTCGGTTGGACAATACAAGGACCAGTCTCCCAAAAGACCTGCTTGGACTGCGTTACTCATCTGGTCAGCGTCTTGCGAGTAGATGCAGTGGAAGAATCTGCAGCGGAGATCCCATGGTCTTTCGCGAAGATAGAGTCTATGAGCATCACTTACTATAAAGAATGCCCTTCTGATAAACATATGCAGTTTACGCAGACAATCAAGCAGTCTGGCGGCCGAGACTCTCTAGTACTATACTACGACTTAAACAACGTAAGCGGGGAAGACAAAACACTTGCCCGCACTTCGAAGCAGAGTTTCTCTGTCGACGACTCGCGGCCAGGAGACGACAGCTTTGACTAAGCCTTAGATGAGGGCAACAAGGCAAAGTCAATTTTGGGCAACGCCGTAATCAACCTTCGGAAATGTGAAAAAAACGACATCCAACTCCTGCAAGATTCTGAGGAGAACAAAGTGTGTATGCAAGAATGTGACAGCAGTTCCGCAGCAGTTCTAGGTATGCGCTGGAACACCAACGAAGATTACTTGCAAGGTTCTTCAAATGCAGAAACAAAGTTGCTAGTTTCGGGCAAGGTGAACACGAAGCGGACTACACCACGAAGAACTTCCAGAATATTCCGTCCCTATCTGGCATGCTGTGCACGATTACTCGTCAGGAATTCAATCATCGCTCATCCGGATCACCTCTCCTGTGACACATCAACTTGTCATCGGAGTACCTTGAAAGATGTGATCAGGAAGTACCGTCAGGGCCCTCATCGCTGGGAAAGATGGAAGACGGAGTATTTTCTGAAATTAAGACCTCCGTATGGATGCCCTTCAAGATTCAAGCGATGTATAATGTTAGACGGTGTCGAATTACTACAAGACGACAGGAAGAATCTGTGTTTTTGGCTTCTAGGTCGACTATTGGAAGTATAACCTCGTCGTCATGCATGGACTGGTGCGGGCTTACACCATCAAGACACAAGACGGAAAAGTGTTTAAAAGACCCGCTCAAGCTCTGCATCACCTGGAAATGCCTACTACTTCTGGGGCGGGGCAGGATGTAGAAAACAATAAACGCAGCCAGCCAGTAAAGGCAAAGAAGAAGAGGAAGTGAGAACACGTTCTATCATGGCGACACGATGGCTCCTGGCTCAGTTCTTCTGTACCCGCTAATACCGTAGCGTCTACAACGCCTATTAAGGCTTTCGCCTTAACAGGCGTGCCGCGTTTTTAAACGCAATAGGCGAACCTCGTGAATAAACAACACGTTTACTAGGGCTTTCGCCGTAATAAACCGTAACGTGTCGAAAGCACCGTGGTCGGATGTGTGCCTGCAATGTTGCAAAGTGTCTCCGGACGGTGACGATGAAACGCAAGAGGCATCCAAAGACGAGAAAATCTTGCCTGACGACGTCAAGCTTGGCAAACTAATTGTACTCACGTGAATACCGTGAACGTCAAAAAACGCGACTGCATCACACAAGTAGTAAGTACAATGATTTCTGCTCACTGATTATTCTACAACATTTAAATTTCTTGGTCCTAATAGGCATAGATCAGGCAGCTCAAAAAGTAGCATCTGAATTTAAAACAAGAAATTACCTTTCCGGCTTGATGACGACGTGAGTCGGTAGCGCATAGGCCACCCACACTATCAGCCTTGTGTTCAGAAGCCTGCTGTTCTTCACGTGGAGGAGGCTCGCCGCTGCAGAAGTCGAAGCGCTGCCTCTTGCGTTTGTTGCCCGTTGATTCAGCATCGTCATGCCGTGGAGTCACTGTCTCGACGTGCAATAAATTTGGCGTACATTCAGCGGCCGGGTAAGGCACTTCCGAAGCAGTTGAACCTTTTGGCCCCCGTCGCTTCCGAGAAGTCGGCAGTAGGGCCTGCCGTTTTCGCGGAGGTTTCCTGGTTCTTTGCGGCGCGGTCAGGTATTTTGGGCAGCCGTAGAAAATGCTAGGCACAGCATTCGAAGAGAGCGTAGGTTTCTTTCGGGCCTGCAACAGGACGTTTCCCTTGTACTCTGCATGATATGTTGCAGAGATCGCTTCTTTCGGCAAATGCTTCGCGCACACGTGGTCAGTAGGCTCCAAAACTCCGTCTCCAAAACAAAGTCGGCCGTCGCCACTTATCTAAGCGCTCTGGTTGACGCGGAGAGTTGAAAAGCGACACACGCTCCGTACAAGTCCTATACCCCGACTTGCAATTCGGGACAAAACATTTTTTGCCAATTTTGAGACGCAGCCAGCGACAAGGCCACTAAAGGCTACTCGGCATCATACACAGCGTCGACATATACGTGCAATCAATCACAATACACGAATCAACAAAACAAAGGCACTGACAGGGCTCACAGGCACAGTGCAACGCGTTTATAAATCACAGAATGCCATGCACACAAAACTTTCAGGAAGATCTTTCTTTGCGCACGAATTTCAGAATGAGCACCGTGCGAGCCCCTGAGACCCCATTCTTAGAGCCATCTCAACGTGCGCCGCGAAAACTACTCGTGGCTCAAGGTCATTGGCGAACACAGTCTGCCCGCGCCTTCTGCTCAAGCGGAACGGCGAGTGTCAGCGCCTAACTTATTCGAATCAGCGACATAATTTGGCCAGGGACCTTAACTTAGTCAGGGAACTTAATCAGGGACCTAACTTAACTGTCAGCACCTAACTTAGCGAATCAGGGAGCACGAACAGAATTTAGAGCAAAATAAAGAGGGCCCCAATTTGCCTAGGCTCATTAGGTAGTGCCCGTTAAGCTATTGTGGACCACGATTTACTGATGTGCGGGTTATCGCTAGAAGCTCAGACCAAACTGCTAGAGAATTCATGGAAGCATTTTTCATTGATAAAAAGGGTGACATATGTGTTAGCGACACTTGAACAGTTTTGTATAAATCAGAGAAAAATTTCACTCAACATGCTTTATCCCGCCCCCATTGTTGGCAATACATTTTTCTGCGCACGGGCTGAGGACGACATATATGTATGTGAATTACTGCGAATAAAAATAAGTTGTTAGTGGCGCTCTGTTCCGTGTTCTATCTTGTGTATGTCCTCCTTTGCGCCTTCAAAATCAATTATTCTTACACCATGGTCCCACCCTACTTATCTAAGAGGGGGGGGGCGCAAAGTCTGTCCCACACTCTGACATAATAAGGAGTGGGGGCGCGGCGATTAAGCTTTAACCCCCTGATGAGGAACACTGCTCACGCCTATGCCTGTGCTCATGGGCGCACTACCACAGAGCGATCAAGGAACGCGAGAGGCAGAGATCAGTAGCGTAGCCGGGGGGGGGGGGGCACACCAGGCCCTGCCACCCCCTACCCGCCCCCCCCCCCGAAAATGTTTTTCCGATGGGGTACAGAACAGAAAATGACTCTCGCCCCACTTATCTGTCCAGACCCAATGTCGGATAAAAACGGTGCCCCCCACCCCCTGGCCGAAAAAAATTTCTGCCGACGCAACTGGCCGAGATCATACATCGAGTCGTGTCTCTCTTTACACCAAAGCACCGATTTGCATGACATTCGACCGTCAATGTCGTCGCCTTTTATTAGTCGCTTTAATAGTGGGTGCCAGTGTACTCAAAGCAGTAGAGGCCTGAGACACACCGTTGGTTCATTGGGAGCGGTCCTACTCTGGCGAGGAGGCGTCACACGCTGACGCAAAATTTGTGTCACGTAACTGGGTCGTCGCCGAATGGAATCACTGCGCACTCCGCATTTCACTGGCCAAAGAGTTTCCTACAATATTGTTACAAAAGTCTCCGCTGCGCTGAGGCTACCGAAACGCTCGCAGTAGGCGACATGACACATTACTCGTTACCTCCGGGATTGGCTCCGACAACACGCCACTGCTTGTGTCGCTCAGGCCGTTCCATTCGCACAACAAGAGCGTAATCAAAGAAAGTGGTGTGAGAATACGAAGAACGTCGCTGACTGGACACTGAGGTTGTGCAAACTTCGTTGCACCACGACGAACACACTTCTTCGAAGCCAACGACGTCGTGCCAGCAAACAAAAGGTCAATATTTTTGAGCTGCTGCAGGCCTCGTACCTATGCACTATTTCGTAACCTCGTAAAGCCGGAAACGCCCCAAGACAAAACGCTCGACGAGATACTGGACGTACTTGGCAGGCACTACGCCCCCACCCCATCCGTCGTGTTGCAACGGTTTCGTTCAAATAGAGGGGGCGTCCCGAAGGAGAAGCAGTCAGCGACTTTGTTGCGGCGCTCAAGTGTTTGTCCGAGCACTGCAACTATGGAACCGAACTTAACAACATGCTAAGGGACAGAATTGTATGTGGCATAAACAACGCAGCGATTCAGACGCGGCTACTCGAGTTTCCCGACCTCACATTTGAGGACGCAGTGAAAACTGCCTTGGCGATGGAAGCCGCTAAAAAGGATGCCGGTGAACTGTGTCAGGCAACTGCAAGTAGTTTACCGGGTTTTCAAACTCACCGGGTATCGTCCGTGGCCAAGAGCATCGTGGGTTACCGATGCGGCGACAGAGGTCGTATAGCGTCGCAATGCAGACACAGCAAGCAACAGTGTCACTACTGCAAGAAAGTGGAGCACTTGGCAGTCGTGTGCAACTTGCGGAAGGCCGAGACATTCGCGAAGGGAAACGTGTCTGCTGCGAGAACTGTACCGCCACGATGAACACGTACCGCACAGGTAAACGCTGTCGATGACGCTGACGCGCTTAATGTTCCTCGTAACGCTGACGTTTTTGACATGTGGCACCTAATGGTGAGCCGACTGTGCCTCCTTTCCTTTGCACCGTGGAAATGTTTGGGAAACCGCTTCCAATGTAACCGTTTCCAATGTAGTTGGACACCTGGGCAAGCGTTTCCGTGATGCCGGTAGACAAGTTTCAACGCGCCTTCCCAGAAGTGAGTCTAGAACCTTCAAACGTATTTTTGCGCGGGTTTAGTGGGGAGCTCGAGCAAGTCAAGGCCAAGGCAAACGTTCGCGTCGGGTATAAGGGGCACGAACGGGTCCTTCCGTTGTACCTCACGAGTGGCACTCCAACGTTGCTTGGGCGCAACTGGTTCCAAGCTTTGGTCATTGGCGTCGAAGGATTCAAACAAATTAACCAAGTTAGTGATGTCCGCGACTTGATTGATCGTTTCCCTGAGGTATTTGCAGAAGGCATTGGCACGTTCAAGGGATATGCTGCCAAAATTCTTGTGCCTCCCGATGCAGTGCCGAAATTCTGCAAACCACGCCCACTGCCGTCTGCGTTGGTTGACCTCGTAACGCAGGAGATCCTGAGGTTGCAGCGTGATAACACTCTCATTTCCGTGAAGACAGCCAAGTGGGCAGCGCCGATTGTGCCTGTTCAGAAAAAAAAACGGCACAATAAGATTTTGTGGAGATTTCAAGCAAACGGTCAATGCTGTGTCGCGCATGAAAACCTACCAGTTCCGCGTGCTGAAGAGCTGTGGGTAGCCATGTCGGGAGGTCATAAGTTCACAAAACTTGACCTGCGAGACGCCTACCAGCAGATACCTCTGGATACAGAAAACCGTGAATACGTGACCATCAACACACACATGGGTCTCTTCCAGTATACGCGCCTACCTTTTGGCGTTGCAGCCGCACCTGCAATTTTTCAGCGAGAGATGGAAACTCTTGGTGTGCCGGAAACAGCTGTGTACTTTGATGGCATAGCTGTTAAATGTTGCCGGAATAAGTGAAGCCGAGACCTGAGCTCAACGAGAACACAACATGAACTCTTGGACACACTCCACATATGCAGGCCAGGCGCGGGGCGGGGTGGGGGCGTAGTGCCTGCCAAGTACGTCCAGTGTCTCGTCGAGCGTTTTATCTTGAGGCGTTTCGGCTTTACGAGAGTACGAAGTAGTGCATAGCTACGAGGCCCGCAGCAGCTCAAAAATATTGACCTTTTGTTTGCTGGCTCGACGTCGACGACGACGCAGATTTCATCTCCAGTATCGACGAGGTAGCGAACCGTGGTGAGAGGGTCCGCTACCTCGTGGTACGGACAATGACGTGGAAGAGGCGACTGTGCCTGGGGCCGGAAACAGCGGTCGCCGTCACTGTTCGGCCCGGTCGTTTCCCACGTGCGAACAAGGTTGGCGACAGTTGTTTGAGCGCGACCCGTAGCGGCGGTGGTACCAGCCCAGGCAGCACACAAGGTCGGGCCGATATTGGTTTTACGGCGGCTGTGCGCGGCCCCACCTCGGGCCAGCATTGCCAGCCTGGCGCCGATATCGGCGGAGTCGTTGACTTTCGCCGGCAAAATTGGGCCGATTTTGCCGCCTTTCAGCCGATGTAGGGCTTTCACCGGCGACATTGGGCCGAGTTTTCGGCGTTCAGCCGTCTTTCCGCCGATATCGGCTTAGCCGATTTCTTTCGCCGGCAATATTGGGCTGAGTTTGCCGGCGTTTTGCTGTTCTTCCGCCGATATCGGCTTAGCCGATTGCTTTGACCGGCAACATTGGGCCGAGTTAGCCGCCGTTTTGCCGTACTTTCGCCGACATCGGCCGAGCCGATGGTTTTCACCGGCAACATTGGGCCGAGCATGCCGTCATTCTGCCGTGCTTCAGCGGCTTCAGTTGACATCGGCGTAGCCGATGGCTTATCGACGATGTTGGAACTTTCTTGTCTCGCTTCAGACAGTTATACACGACCTGTTGAGAATGTCGTCCTTCGTCGCGGCGCTCTAAAAGTCCTCGTCACCGACCGAGGTACAGCTTTTACGGCAGAGCTAAAGCAAACCATCTAGAAATAGAGCCACACAAGTCACTGACGGACATCACCCGCAGGCGAATGGCCTCACCGAGCGGCTAAATGAAACCCTCGCCGACATGCTCGCAATGTACTGTACGTCGAACACATGACATAGGACGCCATAATATCTTCCGCACATAACCTGAAATTAACACGGCAGTGTAAGAAACGGCGCACATATGACGCCGTTCAAACTAGTTCACGGAAGCCCCTCAACGACGCTGTACGCCGTGTTGCCGGCCGTCAGTGACGACAATAACCTCGATGTTGCGCTCTACCTTCAGCCCGCCGAAGAAGCCCGGCAGCTCGCCCGCCTAGGATACAATCGTAATGCAATAGAGCATTAGGCGCTTGAATATTTGTAGCTTAAGCTGCAGAATGCCGCTACATGGATTGCTGTGCTAGCACAAATAACAAAGTTCAAATATTGTACCGTGCTAATGCCGCACGTACGACTCGGGGCGCGAAGTATCGCCGACTGAATAGCTTGCCTTCTCTTATTAGTTTCTGCTATGACAATGACTAACAACTATCACTAGCACACTCACTTTTCTACCAAAAAAAGGTGGTCTTTAGAAGAATAACTGACTCAAATTAGATGGCCACTTCGTTAACCAGTTGTTCAACGCTATCAAAAATGTTGAAACGTTATAACACATGCCATTCACTTCATGGGCCAAATTCGAAGTACCTCTGTTTTGTAAATGTTTTTGCCACTGGTCGGCCGACTTCACTAATGTATCCAGCATAAAAATTCACCCAAACATTCCCGCACAAATGCTTTTAGCGGAAGAAGTTTTATGTGAATACTAATTCTGTGCATAAATCGAGCCTGTCATACTTATAGCATATCCTTTCAGTCGCTGAATGTGTGGTGCGAGCGCTCATACACTTCACGGACAGTTTCCGATCTCTGTGTTTACACATATTTACTCACGCGCGTGTTTGGGTCAAGCGTAACAAGTGCATTTGCTTCAGTGATGTCACATAATTTGCTTTATGAAAATAGTAAAAAGCTCAGCAAGGCATGTTGCTGAGCTAGTTGGTTCATTACTCTCAGCAAAAAAAGACCGGGCGAAGTGAAGACACGTTTTGTCGTTTGAATGTTTCCAAATCAACTAGCCCGCTGACCATCTTTAAAGGGGTACTGACACAAAATTTCGCGGCCGAGATAGCCTGCTGGATCAATTCCCGTGTACGTGCGTGTACCATCTGCAAAATATCGACAGCCAATAAAGGTTGGAAGATATTTTATATGATTTTTGAAGTGCGCGAGCGCGATGCAGCATTACAGGCCGCACCTGGTGCATTAACACCCTCGGAGGTGACCCGAGGTGATCCCCCTACTTCTCCTACGTAACCGTTGCAGCCGGTACAAGTTATGATGATGTCGTAGCCGCCATTTCTGTTTTGACGCGCTTCCCGACAAATCGCTCCTCGCCAGTGGCTCAAACCTGACGTGATTCGCCACGTCGAAAATTCCTTCCATCCCCGCCGCAAGAAAATCGTCGCCATCAGGCGACGATGAGCCCGACGACGACAGACCGCGCGGAAATGCGTCACTGTTCTGTGTGCTCACGTGACCGAGCGTTTCACTCGCTAGGTGGTGATAGTTGCACCCGGCGGCTTGTCGTTTTTGGAGCTCTGTCAAACCGAAAGTGAGGCTGTGTCGGTAATGAGGAGCTTGTAATTAATTATCTGTCGCGCGGTGCAGCAAACGATGTGCCGTGTTATGACTAACAGGCCCCCAGCAACACATTGGAGCGAAAAAACGCGGGGCGAAAATGTTTGTGTCAGGACTCCTTCAACGAACTGACAAACACGTGTTTGCCACGTGTTTGTCAGTTCGTATTTGCACTTCGTTGCCGTCCATTTTGTGACATACATATCTTTTTCAAGTAAAAACCACGCTCAACGATTGCTTCCCACGTGTTTCAGAAACAGTCGCATAAAATTATTATTATGGCACGTGAAATACAATGAAAAATGCGGCTTCAACGTGGTGTACGCAAAGTTTTCATGTAGCGACATGTGGCAACAAGTGATGCATTGAAAATACGACGAACGCCTTAATCAAACGGCATGCCCATAGACATGCTGGGGGGATCGCACACCATTGTGGTAGGCTGAGCCGTGCTTTTTTCGTCTTCTTCAAACTCAGCACCCCCCCCCTCCCTCCCTTCCCCGCGTTCAGCGTCATTGTCGCGAAACTCGCTTGACCAGGCAGGGTAGGGTAGCCGTCCCGACCGAGGGACAATCGTAGCTGCGGGAGCAGGTGTTTTTCACTCCGACCAGCAGAATTCTTCAAGAAGTGCGGTGTGTGGACATGTGTGGTGGAAAGTCAAAATCGTGCACGAGACGGATACGCGGCAGGATTCCGGCATTGTTTTTGGCAGAGATCACCGCAGCGAGAAACCAGTGGCCCCCTGCTTCCATGTTGAACTCGCTCACCTCATATAAGGCCACGTGTTCACTACTGTTACGTGTCATCAGATTTTTGTTCCCTTCTTATCGCGTATTTTCTATTGACCATCGTGTTTTGTGTATTCTGATATGGTGCGCTTGCATTTTTTATTCGCTCGTGTTTTTATCGATCCAACGGGCACACGTGAGTGGTTTTTATGCACGATTCCTTTCTGTTACAATCTTACCTTTAGATTAGGAATGCGTGCGTGTCTATCTTATTTAGAAGTAGAGTTCATAGGATCTTGTGGGACCGCTCGCAATGTTTTTCGCGTCGCGTGCAGCAGTTTATCCATCTTTTTGGCCCTTATGTTATCACTGAAAAAATTGCAATTTCCGCTTAAAGGATAACGCTAATTTAATATCTTTCTTTTCTTCGGGTCCGTTTTTAACCCTACTTTAATGCTGCCTTCGTTTACATCTCCAGAATTTTTTTCGTGATTCGGCACCGTCGTTACTGAAAATCGCGATGTCGTCCACAAAACGCAAGTAGCTAAGATATTCTTCGTTAATCCTTATTCCTATATTTGCCCGTTCTAGTTCTTTCAATATTTATAGTGAATGTGCCGCGCATAACGTTGAAAAGATTGTAACTCTTCGCATGGGCGTGCGCATAGGGGGGCAGGGGGGCGGCCGGCCCCCGTAGTCACCTAAGAAGAGGTGGGCGCAAGGTCTGCCAAACACATTGACTTAATAGGGGGGGGGGGGGGCGCCGCGATGAACCTTCGCCCCCCCCCCTTCTGAAGGGGAACCCTGCTCACGCCTATTATTTTGCGCCTGGCCCCAATCTCGATTAGGATTGTCCTGCTTTTTTTTTGAGGAATACGGTGGCTGTGCGGTTGTTTTAGATGTTGGCTACGGTATCTATAAATGTTTAGATATTCCTTTATGGCATAAATATTCCCGAACTGCTGGCGTGTGTTCATATCTATGAATAAATTTGTGTTTATCACCTTGCAAATGTGTTGCTCCTTAATTTCTCAGACGCATGCGTAGTTGGTGCAGCAGGCCTTTCATTAATTTAGTTGTGTTGGAGACAATATTGACTTTCGTTCTCGGCCTTGCACGGTTCGACAGAATTGTCGGTCTTAATCACACACTAAGACATCAGTGGAGCAGTCGTTCTAATTAGGAAGCATTTTTCGAATATGGCACCAATGGTAGTCGATGAATGCCGTTGGCCCGCGAATAGTCTATTTTAGCGCTGCTGACTTACAGTACAGTAACCACAGTAATACCGAACTGCCATGGTCGGTACGCAGCCATTTTACTTTATAACACGTGTATCAGCCTGCCTGATCAAGTTACTTTACGCATCGAGCAACTACCGCCGGTGTCCCCATATAAACTAGCTACGTGCCGACCACGACGGTACAGTACTACCGTACTTAACGCACGGTAAGCCACCACTGCTAAAACATAATAACGGGGGTAAACAGTCATGCCGGCGGCTACCCGACGTCGGCGGGGCCGACACCACGCCAGCATCGGCTAGCATACATAGGCCCAATGACGGCTTGCCATCATCGGCTGAATAACGGCAGGCCCGTGTCGGACCGACGCTGGCTAGCCCACGTCGGCCCGAAGCCGGCAAGCCCGCATCGGCCCGACGGCGGCTAGCCGACGTCGGGCCGATGCGGGTGAAGCTAGCGAGAGCGTGATTTGCCGACGTGAGGCCAATATTGCTGCCGTCATTTGCCGACGTTGGGCCAAGATCGGTCCAATGGCGGCGTGCTGCCTGGGAGCAAAGGGTATCGGGAGTAGAGGTGTGCACGGGCTCCGGGTAGCCTGAAAGCCCGACCCGGCCCGCGGGCCGGGCTCGGGCGGGCCGACGTATTTTAACCTCGGGCTCGGACCGGGTTCGGGCTACTTGGAGCTTTATCGGGCCGGGCTCGGACCCGGAGCAAAGCCCGACTCAAGCCCGAAATATAGAGAATGAGCGGGAATTGTTTTCCAGCACGCATACAGCGCCTTTTCCGCGACCGACCTTTACCGCTTTTCCTTTCCATTCGCTAGTTTAAACAAATGGAGAGCAGGTAAAACACTGCCTCTGTTGCAACGAACAGAGAAGTGACACCATGCACCTGAGCTAGTGACGGCGCCACGCGACTGTTCGCGTTAGATTTCAGGCCAAATCTCATATGAGTGAAAATGCACGCGACAGCGACGAGCGACTGATCGCCTGCGTGCAAGCTGACGCTTGCATTGGCCTACCCCATACACGTGACGGCTTTGGCGAGCGAACTCTATTGTTGCTCGCTTGAGGCCGTCTACTTGTAATGTGTAATCTGTGTAATAGGGACTGTTCGTCGTGTGTCGTTTGATCATATTTGACATGCTCAATAAAATGTCAAATTACCGGAAAACGAGGTTTTGTTTTGCAGCGAACCTTCAAAAAGCCGGGCCGGGCCGGGCCCGGGATTGTGTTTTCGTACGTCGGGCCGGGCCGGGCGGGCTCGCAGCCCCTTGCCGTCGGGCTCGGGCGGGCCTTCGACAAAGTCAGCGGGCCCGGGCCGGGCTCTTGCTCGGAAATACGGTCCGTGCACAGCTCTAATCGGGAGTAGTTGAACTGCGGCCAGAGCGACTGGTGCTGAGGCGGCGAATACGTGATGAAGGACACAGCTGCTTTATTTGGAAGGCGGTGGCTTCAGCTCTGAGTTGCTCTACTTTTCGTGCGAGCTCCTCTTTAGCAGCGAGGAGACGGGCGTAGCTGTCGCCACTAGCTGTGTTGTTGGGCGAAGTATCTGTAGGGTGACGAAGTGTGGCCACAGAGGGAAAACCGACATCCTCAATTTTGTCGGCCAACTAAGCCAGATATTAAAGTGTCGATGATGAAGACGCAGTCGGAACCATGTGCACCTGTGTTGGAAGGCGCTGTTGAAAAATTTTGCGAAGTGCGTTGTTCAGTAACGTACCGAGATCGGGCGCCAAGGTTTGCATGCGACGCATTAAGTCAGCAGGTTTGCGATCGCCGAGCTCCTCTAATGTAAGGAGTTGCTGCATTCATGTTGTTCGTCGTCGGCAGTGCGCTTCATGAGCGTCTCTGATGATCATAAGGGTGATCGGTTGGAGGAGACAGAGTAGAACATCGCGAATGACCGTAGCAGCATTAGGCGGAAGCGCTCTAACGACATGGTCATACATGCTCAACTCCGAAGTGAGCCAATGACGTCTGAACAATGGCTCTACGGTGATGAACCAATGTTCCGATTCCGACGACCAGAACTCAGGGAGCTTGAGAGCGGAAACCTCGGGCTCGCGGGGCTGTGGTGATGATGACGGTACCTCATGAGAGGCCATGATTTTCTGGTTTCGGGAGAACTGCGAAGACTGCGGTACTCGAGTTCTTGGCAGCTGTAGGCCAAGGAAAGCCGCTGAGACAAGCGCAATTCAGGAAACGAGAGCGATCAGGCGATGTCCGCGTCACCAATTTGTGGAATCAGGCAGACAGATGTCGATGCTCTCAGACCAAAAATTATATACTTTCTCAGAAGCCATTTAGGCAGACGCGAACAAGAACAGGCGCAACCATCTCGTGCTCGGCGCGGCATTGTTGTTTTCTCCTGGTCGGATCCTTGTGGCACGTTCTAGCGCGCTACAATCGGTAGTACACGAATTTGTATAAGGTTCGTTCTTTCGGCTCCGTTTGGCTCCATGTCGCCTGTAGCCGCATTGTCGCAAGACGAAGTTCAGCAAACGTTCAGCAGTTCCACTTCACCACCTTGACCTTTTAGGCTCATCAATTCAAACCGGGTCACGAAGTTCACAATGATCCATTCTTTTATCTGAAACAAACGCCAAAACACAGCCACAAGTGCGTTCGAAGCCGTAAGTACGAATATGAGGTAAATCCGTGCACTACCCGTCATTCCCATGGGAGCTGAACGATCGCAGGGCCAGAGTTTCTTCCAGTAAACAATATAAAACTCTATGGGGAACGCGGTGTGAGAGCCAGGGGAGCGTCACACAGCCAATTTTAATAATGATGAATGCTCTAAGCGAGGCTTAGGCTAAACCAGCCACCTCACGGTGTGTTAAGGCGTTCAAAAAATTACACTTCTCCATTTGGAAACGCGTCGAAGAGGACGGTCTGCGATTGCTCCGCGAACGGCCTCCGCGATCATCTCCTGCAACGCACCGTTGCAGGAGCTAATCACTCTACCGCTTCCCGGCGGCGACACCACGTCAGGAACCAGGAGCCCCGTGAGAGAAAAGTGTGAGAGATAAAAGGCGCGTTTGTGTAGCCTCCTTCATGTGTTTGACGGTAGCGTAGTCGGTTATCCACCCGCCAGCTTTAGTCGCGGATCGAGAGGTCGTGGGTTCCACTCCCGCCAATAAAACTTTTCCTTCAATTTTTTCGTTGTAATGTGATTGCATGCATTTGCCGACGTATTTCCGTGACTGTAAACATCACGAAAGTCTTGGTGGACCCCGGCCTAAAACAATTTCGTGTTAAAAAATGGCCGCGTATCTGCGTGCTTCGCTGCAAATGTCGTTGAAAGGCGATAGAGGAGGCGCTGCGTGGGATATGGACGCCATCTGGCAATACGTCGGGAAACATGAGCTTGTGCAGAAACTAGAGCCACCGCCAGGTGGCAGCACCATATCATGGGCAGTAGAGTGCTGGCAGAGGGCTTTTTTGTGCATAGAGTGGCATTTTCAGCGCAGCCTAACAAACACTAGGGTCTTTAAACTTACGTATCTATGTATTTTCTAGTAACGGAACACGCCACCTAATACTTACGTGTTGATGTTGCGCCTCAGATATGCGTAATATTTGCTTTTTGATCGACAATGTTCACAAGTATGAACGCAGCAACCTGTTCAAGATGGCTGAGGGTTCAGCAAGTGCTTAAACTTTGGCCAGGTGGCTGAATCGTGTGACAGACAGACAGACAGACAGACAGACAGACAGACAGACAGACAGACAGACAGACAGACAGACAGACAGACAGACAGACAGACAGACAGACCAAAATTTCTGCTTTGAAGTATCCCCACAAAGACTATCGTCTTTCAAAAAGAAAAAGGAGAAACGATTACTGAACGGCCAAGGACTGCTCTCGCCGCTTTCAGCGTGCATAATGAATTGCTGACTTTGAATTTTACGGGCACAAGTTTGCCCGAAAAAGAGCCTCATATTTCCCACTATTATTGCAGCCTTCTTCACCGTCACAACCACTTGACACAATTTTAGCACACAGGAAGTCTTTGCTTTCATGTTAGTGTTTCAGTATTGTGTTGTACACTGTAAATGCAATATCTGCTGCCCCTTCAGTTGAAATTAATAGCAGTACAGCCTGGAAATGCGACCACGCAAATTCTCTGTGCTGCGAGAATGTGTACTTGTGCTGAATAATTTTATTGAATAAGTAAACTTCGCTAGCTGAAAGAAATGCAGATGTGCCGCTGTTTACCGCACATTTATAATACAAAGCGTGGCTTAAGTTCATATTATTCCCGTAATAGAGCAAAATGTGTTCACGGCTTAAGCAAGCTGTGGTATTAAGCAGTTTCATTGGTGCCACAGTAAGCTACATGTGTAGGCCCGCGTTATGTATTCACCATTTTAAACGCAAAGCGTATTTAAGCGAACCTCAGGCATTTTGGCCATTTCCATCTACGTATATATCTATCTATCTAGCCGCCTACGTGTGGACGCTCTCCTGGTCATCCTCATAACTTGTAATATATCAAAATTCGCATAGCAGGCTATCAGTGTATGACGAACACGATTCACTGGTCATGACGTTAATAACGCAAAAGGCCTCTCGCGTACGTCATGCAATGCTCCCCTCAGTCACGTGCGGCACATACCAGCATACCATAATTCATGTTATGCGAAGAGGTGCCACAGGTGATTCACAATCTCAATCAACACATTAGCGTTGAACATACGCATTGAAACGCAAGGAAAGTGAGGGAGCTGAAGACAGAACACCCCTGAAAGACACTTCACTGCCATCCACTCGTCCACGTGGTCCACCAGAACGACGAAGTGTTCTCGTCGTTTCAAATGAGGCTGAACGATGACCTCATGCTGACCGAGGAGGACGTCAGATTGATTGAGAGCCGCTTTGTGACACGTGAAGAAGCCACCGCTAATCCTAACAAAAAATCTTTTTGAGAAATTATTGAAAAACCGTTGGTCAATGTTGACATATTGTATTGAAGAGTAATTGTCTGTTCATTGAAAAATCATTGATTTCAATGTTGACACCTATGGAAAATTGGCCACTGAAACTTTACAATGTTATTGACAGAGTAGTAGTTGAATAGTAGTGGACTTGTTCTTTTTAGTACATTGTGCATTGACAATTCCTAATGACTGTTCCGTTGAATACTTATTGAGCTACAACTGAAGCAGCATTGATGTTTGATGTTGTATTCGTTCTTTTCTTTCTTTATTCAAAGTGCGGACGTTATACAGGTCCCAGCAGGGCAAGGGCAAAAACAAGAAACAAGCAAAGCAAGCAAGCATAATTAATACAGTTTGAAGCAATCAGAATGTGACGGAAGGCAACAAATAATTATTCCAGTCAGTTACAGTTCAAGGGAAAAAAGAAAATTTGAATAAATCTGTGGCAGACCTTGCATATATTTGTCGGGTATGCACTCGAGTAGAGCCTGTTACACTGTGCGGGGTTGGGGTACGTGTGCGTCTGCGGTTGTCTGAGGGTCGCCGCCTGCGTCCTGTGCAGCTTGTCGCTGGGCGGAGGAAAGGTTTGGCGGGCCAGGCAGAAGGCCTTGGTAATTTCAATATAGCTGCTCAAGCGGTTGGCGAAATAGAATACGGCCGCTCCAAGGAGCGATGCTCTCCGCATAGTCACTTCGCGTTGAGAGCGCAGCGCGTAGAAGGGTATACGAGCCGCCAGCTGTGATGGCTTGCGAAAAAGTGCGCGCGCCAACGATCGCGACCACGCCCTTAGATTCAAAGTGCAAGGTTGCTCCTCCCGCGACACTACCCCCCCCCTCGCAGCTTCGCGTCGTTTAAGGCTCGTTAAAGACGGGCGGAGAGTTTCCTGTCTGCTTGTATGGCAGGTCTCCCGAGCGGAGTGATGTTATCGCATGTACCCTCCGAGCGACGGGAATGGGCCGGCTTGTTTGAACTCTGCTTCGGCCGCGTTCGTCGCTCCCGCTCGCGCGCTTTTACCCGCTGGTAGAACATACAATGCGCGCGGGGATCTGATCAATTTGGACTTCATGGCGGAAGGACATGACGGCGACGGAATAAACCCGTCGATACTGTCCATATAATTGCTGGAGCAATAAAAGCAAAGAATAACCTAAATGAGGTCAGTTTACTTTCACTACAGCTGAATTACAGTCAGTGCTGGGCAGTATCGAAGATACATGTACCTTTAATACTATCCTAGACACTCTTTGAGTATCTCTAATCTGTATCGCGATACGTCTCGCGAAACGTGTATCAGTATGTGCATTTCCGATACAATGAAGAATGTATCGTATATCTTAAGGTACAAGAAACTGCGATCGCAACGCTACGGGGCGAATCAATAAACGTTGGTTGAACTTGGCTTTTCAAGCTGATACTGCTCCTACTAAACAACCAGATTGAAACTAAATACAGTGACATTATTTTATCTTTCCGCCAGAGTTTTCCAGCGAGGGAAGGCGAGGAGCTCTGAGCGTCCCTATTAAGGGAGCAGAGTCTCGTGGTGGTGATCGCGTCGTCTCGACGGACAAACTCGCGAACGTCTATACCCCGACGACCTTTTGTTTTCACGGTTTGTCTTTTCTTTTAGTTGTGTCAGTGCTGTGACACTTGGCTCTTAGCCACTGTCGTGTGCCGCTTACTCCAATGCTTGCGGTGTCTTTTGCACAAATTATGATGCCACTGTAGTGTAGTTACCCAAGTTTCTCTTGCCTTGTGCTTCGTTACGAAGTCTGAAGAATGCAAGAAAAGGAATTGCTTTGCGTCTGACGGCTTTCACACATCGGCGATTTGAATGACTTCGTCAATGCAAGTTTGCCTTGCATGCAATGAGATTGAGTTATATGCCAGCAAGATTCGAGCAGCTATAGCAGCACCGGTACCGATACTGGATCTAACAGAACAAGCATTCACCTAACAGAAGCTATCTTGGCGTACGTGGCTCTTTCTTTTATTCAATGGGGTTTCAAAATCATAATTTGATTGTTAGCACAAATTCTTTCTAAGCTGTCCTGTTCCATCTCATACATTGTCTATGTCTCTGTATTGCATTTTTCGGGTCTGCTTACGGCAATATATCTTGAACATGCTGACAAGGTAAGCTCTCTGCTTTATTCTTACTTATGGTTGTCTGCATCATTCTTCTACTGTTTACAGGCGTATGCGCCACTTAGGTTACTGTTATGTCATGCCGACGGTGAGACCAGATATATAATAAGCTGGGCGTACTTGGAGTATACAGTAACAAAAGTTCTGCTTACTGCTTAATACAGTAACGGAACTGAGTTTTCATGATACTAACGTAAATTATTAGGAGCCATCTCAAAGGTGTTAGCGAAGGGATTGGAGAAACATTGTTGTACAAAACTGTGCAAATGAGCGTCCCAACGAGCCGGTTTACGCTATTTTACATTGGCACTAAATGTTCTGTGGTCTTAACATAAATGCCTAATACTCATAGCTATCAGGGGTTACCCGCCGCGGTGGTCTAGTGGTTATGGTGTTTACTGCTGGCCAGTAGATCGCGGTGGCCGAATTTCAATGCCCGTGTGGTTATATTCAAGTTTTAGAACACCACGCGGTTGAAATTTTGGAAGCCCTCCACTACGCCATCTATCATTATCATATGTTTCAAGGACGTTAAACGCCACAATTAATATTAGCTCTTCGGGATGCCCTTTTATTGTGCTTCTCTACCTATTCACTGTGTATCATGCGGAACCACTTTTCTATTTAACTTAGTTTTACTTGTTTGTCTTTTTTAGTCTGCCCTAAATATTTTTACTGTTACTAATCACCAAGTAATCGAAGCTCTAATTGGCAATATAGTGTGCAGAGTGGCGGCATCTTGCGGCGATTTGTACAGCTATAGAATACGTCTGACACGTTTTCTGTGCTGCAGGTGTTCTCTCATAGAAGAAAAATTGTTAAGAGTTCGTGCATTATAGAGCACGTCGCTAACAAACGCTTTTCGCCTGCAGATAATTAGAATATAAAAGTAATGGCAGTTTTATATCTTCAACGTAAACACGGTGCGTCGCAAAGAATGTCGCTACCATCGTTCTTCTCGTGTGGACCTGTTCGGTGACAGCGTGATACGTTTACGGGCAAGTAGAACTCCACAGCGGTATTTTCACTGTCCTGAGGAGGATTTTATTGAAGTTCTTCTGATTAGATGGTAACCCGCTAGCTGGTTGGCAAGCAGAGCAGCGCCTCCGCCCAATTAAAGCTGAAATTTGGGCTAGTTGGTCTTGACTTAAATACATAATATAGCGGAACAAAACAAGGACCTGTGCGCTTCTTTCTCTGTCCTTGTTTTGTTCCGCTGTGTTATGTATTTAAGTCCACCCAACTACAAAAGCGACGAGCAAAAACCGCTGTCAGCGAAGTGTATAAAGAGTTAGTAGCAGGTAAAGCATCCCCAATAAGTTGTTCCCAAGCGAAAGTATTATACTTTGAGAAAGAAATACAATACTTTTGAGATATTAACAGACATTTCATTCTATTGAAACAAAATTGGTCGCAATTATTAGATTTTCCAGCGAACATTTTAGCAGTGAATCAGCTTTTGCTAGGGGCTGTGTCCGTCCTTCCATTGGCGACCGTCTACTCATCTCCCACTAAAGGGAACCATGGGTGCTGGCACACGCTAGCGCGTTCGGGCCTGTGTAAGCGGCTAGGTGAAACGCTGTGGCCTCTGCCCCTTACACTCTCTCAGCAATCACGTGATGGTGTCGCGGAACGAGATTCTGTAGACGCGCGATGAACCCGCGTGGCGTGCTGCAAGAAGAGTTCGGTACGAGTAACAGCAACAGGAACTACAGTGAATTGATGGTGTGCTCCACTTGCAAGGGCGCGTTAACATCGGGCAATGTCCCCGTGACGAAGGGAACTTCAACTCGACCCATGCGTTGCTTCGCATCCCCACATGGTTCCCTTTAGTGGGAGATGGTGTAATTTTTGTGCATGGGCGCTTGGTACTACACTACCGTATATGTAGACATATGATGACAAATTTCCAAATGTATCGAAGTATCTTAAGATACAATTTGAAAGTATCCTATCGTATACAATCAGCGTTGTAGTATCTTGTATCTGTATCTGAAATAATTTCTGCCTTAGTGTATTGTATCGTATCGCGATACAATTTCAAAGTATCTTTGGCCAGCCCTGATTCGAGTAGGTAAGGCGCAACTGCACGGAAACAGATCGCTCTTTCAATAACTTCAATAGCAAAAATTTTTATCGCCTGCTTTAACGCTTCAGTTCTTCCAAACACGTGTAAACCTGAAAAAAATATAATCTGGGCGAGAAATAAAATATTAGGACAAGGGCACATAAGTCAACTGAATGACACGCACACAGACACTGGGAGAAGTCAACTCTTTTATAAATTCTGCGACCTTTAGTTTTCTTTCAAGTGTCCAAGGAAGAGAAAAACAACGCATATGTGCGGACATCAGTCTTTGGTTATGCAAATAACTGCAACTAACTACACCATCAGACATGAAAGATATAATTTAATTGGTGTAGCACTTGTTTCAGAATATAAAGGGTGAGTCCCACCTGCAAAAAACATTAGAAAAGGAAATTGTTGTATAAGTTCGTACCTAGAAGAGGACAGTGTGAGCAGGAGAAAACTTGATAATACCGTACGGCTAGAAAGGGGTGAACATGCTACAATTAAACAGACTGAAGCGACACGCCGCAACTGAAGGCGTACGTCGAAACAGTCAAGGTAAAATAGCATCACGACACCAGAAAGACGCCCTACATTTCTCCCTAAAACACGACTTTAAACACTCACATTCCCACACATTCGAAACTATTCTACAATAGCGAAAATACTGCAAACCGTCTTTGCAGTGTGAGAATAGTAGTACAGGCGCTCGAACGTAAAACGATAATGTATGCCTTGAAACAAGCTCTAATAATCGCAGCCAACAACTGTCAGTTCATTCGAAAGTGAGCCAAAATCGTAACCTACAGTTATATTTCGACAGCGTAATCATGCATGCCGCAAAAAATGCGCAGCCACGTACTTCTGAAGCATGGCGTGCATGTAGCCCGTGATGCAACAAAACACACTTTTTATTTTTCATAGGTTTCGAATATAATTGTACAGAGCTAAAGAAAGTGAACATACCTTCAACGATGACAGAGGCCTGTAGTTCAAAGAATCCGCAAATCCAAGGAATGGTAAACGCACATCAAGGTGATCGCCTCCGTACCTCCAGCTAAGCAGCAATGAAGCTACGAGAGTCTCGCACCTAAATTGAGACGTCCATTTCTCCGCAGGAGACGTTACGCGACTAAGCTAACTCCAGTCCGCGTATACCAGCCACTAACAATCATTACAGGGGAACGCAGTATTTGCATGCAGGTACGCGAGTACTGAACATGCCGCGAAGTAGCTTCTTCACAGCTGCGTTCATCATTTTCGTGAATCAGGGCAATGACAGAGCACGAAACAAAGCGGGAGAAGACGAGCGCGGCGAGCGCGACTGGTGCATCCGAATCCCGCGTGCTCAACGGACGTCACTCAACGGCCGCGCGGATGGATACACCGAATAAAGCACCACTGCTACGATGCCAATCACGAATTCAGGCAGTAATCACTGTTATTACGTTACGTAAAGCTTGCTGGTTAATTAGCTTCGCAGTGAGCATGCTTGCTGACCCAATTCAGCTGAAAAGATTTATCCTTTTTTCGAGTTATTTCTTGTCGCAGCTGTAGCGGTCGGGTGTTCGAGTTGCAGTGGTTTTTTCATGGACAAAACGGCCCAGTGGCGTTCGTTTTCCAACAGCAGGAGTAGTAATACAATAAAATGAGAATGCGAATGTCGGGCGGGAAGGAACCGCATTAACATATGTAATGTAGTGTGCTAGAAGAGTAAAATAACTAGCAGGAGTCACAAAACACGAATTCTGTAACCAGGTGTCACAAAACGCGAATTGCGCAACGAGAGGGTTGTTGAATGCTTCCACCCATTACAAAAGATCTGCCATTAATTCTTCATCATCATCAGCCACAGCATCAACAAAGTGAACATAATGTCTCACAGGTATTTAGCGGGTACTACGGTTCTCCGCAGAATGACGAAAAATTGCATAGAGGCGGCTTCCCTACTTTACAAAAATTATGATGATTTATAGCGTAGTGGGTTCCTGGCAAGTGCGCTTCTATTGGTTGCCAGGGAAGCCCTAAGGCTCCCATGATCCATTGCCTCAGAGTCTCAATAAAGGTAATTCGCTCTCTCGCTCTCTCTCTCTCTCTCACGTTAACGTATGTTATAAAGCATGGCGGGAGAGTTCAATAACGACCGGGCGTCACATAATGCGAATTACGTAACTAGTGGGTCTTTTAAAGCTTCCAACCCATTACAAAATACTCAGCCATAATATCTTCATCGTCATCAACCGTCGTATCAACAAAGTGCACATGATGCCTTACAGATGGTACCTCGCTTCTCCGCAGAATGACGAATAATTTCGTGGTGGGTGCTTCCCAATTTCGCAGAAATTATGATTTGTGGCGTAGTAGGTATGTTGCTAGTGTACTTGTATTAGTGGTCACAAGAGAGTTTATTACGGGCTCTGGAAATGCCGCTCTTCAAGCTTTCGCTGTTGCTCGGCTGCGCTATCCGCGCAGGCCTGGCGTTTTTTTTTTTTTTTGTCAGCGACTTTTTTAGTTATATACTCAACTGAAAAACCATTGAGTGTATGTTAAGCAAGCGCCGCAGTTTCTGCCAAGTCATTGAAAATCGGTTGATTGAATAAACTCTGCACAGTATTAAATGAGTAATCAATAGTGGTTATTATAAGCGAAGTGCCCTAACGACACACGATTATAGTAGAGCACGTTGCCTCGACGCTGCTGACAACGTGTTATCTCGTCCCGCATTTGAAAACAAAACTAGCTATAAGAGCGAGCAGGTACACGAGGATGCCCTGACCAAGGTGGCCAACATGAACGCAAGCGACATCGTTAGCCAGCCGGCCTCTATCTACCTGAGCATCAGCAACCGTACATGATCACGGCCAACATCGACGTAAGCGATGACCTCGTAATGAAAACAGGAGCACCTTGTGGTACATCCAGCGTGAGGAACACGGAAACCTCTTGCGACTGTGACCTGAATTTCCAATGTCCACGATAGACATTGTCGTCCCAGCGAGGACAAAGCACATCACTACCGCACACCGTCAATAGAATTGAAATGAGTGCCCGTGAGACTGCGAACCACCGCAACCACGACATACGCCAGAAAAATATTTCGTGTAAGATGGCAGTTTCCCCTTGCGCAAGTAAAAGTCATGACTACATGTAGGTCACAAAGAGCCACATACGCCCACGTAGTCTTCGGATATGATAAGCGCCATCCTGTGAAGTTGGTCGACGTAGCACGTTCCAAGGCTAGCAGCCTCGACGATCTATACCCCACAAACTGAAAAGGTGACTGAGGTTCCGACACGTCGCCGGCTCTATCGACACAGTCTGTATACGACATGACCCGGCTAGCAAACAGGCCTCTAGACATTGTCTTCGACCGGGCTACCACCTGATTCGCTGCTACAACCACAACAATCACCTCACGCTCGCCGCTCTCAACGTACAGTCTGTGCACGCGCACGCACACGGCCTCGAATAAGACGCTCTGCTCACATAAATGGCCATGTTAGCATGTTCTGAAACCTGGGGCGATAACCTCTCTGCAATCACGGGATTCCAATGTGTCGTCCACAGCAAGCGACTTCAATGCAGGGGCGGCGGCGTGGGCACATATAAAAACAAAGCGATGCGCAATTTCAGCGTAGGCCGTATGCCACTTCGCCGGCCGCCTAACACCGAACACACACAGATAAGCAGTGGAATCGGCGAGGTCTGCGTTGCGCACATGATTCACAATAACAAAGACATTGCCCTCGCCGCCATATACGTGAGAACCGTGAAAAGCCTCTTCCACGTGTACACACGGGTTTGGGAAACGTGCGTGAGTTCTCCATGATAACGGACAAATAAATGCACTACATATCGGCTTACCGCGCCTGCTGTTAGTAATACCTGTGTAGCTATTGGCATCGTTACGTAACTGTAAGCAACTGCTTATTTAGCACATGTGCGACTCTTCAGCATATGTGTGTTCGTATACCTATCTTCAGCATTATTTCGCAACGTCTCGCTGAATGTAAAAAAGTACGCCCCAGTCATCTTCCTGCCGCGTGCTTCGCATTACATTGATTCTCACTGTACGGGGGATCTGCCAATTTTTTATGATGATTTTGCTTTGAAAGATTGATTTACGCCATTTTTCTTGCGCACAGCACTTGCTTACAACGTGGAGACACTCATGCATTGTTGCATCACAGCGGTTTATAAGGCGGTTCCCACTCACCCAAAAGAACAAATTCTGTAGACACAATGCAATGCTGCAATCATACATTTGCCTTCTATGTTCTTCGCAACATTGCAATGCTTGGCTGTATCTTTATGTGTTCAGGGGGCATGATGGTACATTCCCTCTGAACAGCACTTAGGCGCATAATGTTTGTGAATTCATGTGTGTGCTATTGTTTACAAAAGTCACGTGAATCAAAGCATTTTAGCATCTTATGTAAAAATGCCTAACGTCTGTTAGGCATTATGTGCACTTTGTTGACGCGACGACTGATGACGATGAAAAATTATGGCTCAATCCTTTGTAAAGAAAAAAACGCCAGGCCTGCGCTGAAATCGCAGCTCAGTCACAGCGAAAGCTGGAAGAGCGGCGTTTCTAGAGCCCATTGTAAGCTCTCTTGGGGCTACAACACAAGTACACTAGAATGGTGCCCATTACGCCATAAATAACAATTTTTGTAAATTTGGGAAGCACCTACTAAGCCATTATTTGTCATTGTGCGGAGAAGCGAGGCACCAGCTACACGTCTGTTAGGCATTATGTGCACATTGTTGACGCGACGACTGATGACGATGAAGAATTATGGCTCAGCCCTTTGTAGTGGGTTGGAAGCTTTAAACGGCCAACCAGTTATGTAATTTGCATTGGGTGACACCCGGTCGCTATTTCCCTCTCCCGTCATGCTGTATACCATACGTTGACGTGGGAGAGAGACGGGGGGGGGGGGGGTCGAAGAACTTTACTGAGACCCCGAGGAAATCGATCATGCGCTTATGGGCTTCCTTGGCAACCAATACAAGTGCACTTGCGAGGAACCCAATACGCTCTAAATCATTGTAATTTTACTGAGACCCCGAAGAAATGGATGATGCGCTTATGGGCTTCCTTGGCAACCAATACAAGTGCACTTGCGAGGAGCCCACTACGCTATATATCATTTTAATTTTTGAGAAGTAGGGCAGCAGGCACTGTGCCATTTTTCGTCATTCTACGGAGAGCCGTGGTACCTGCTAAACGCATGTGAGGCATTATGCGCACTTTGTTGATGCTGTGCCTGATGACGACGAAGAATAATGGCAAAGCCCTTTGTAATGGGTTGGAAGCATTCAACAACCTACTCGTTGCGCAATTCGCATTGTGTGACGCCTGGTTAAAGAATTCGCGTTGTGCGACGCTTGGCGCTTATTTTACTCTTCTACCACGCTATATTGCATATGCTAATGTGGTTCCTTCCCGACATCAAGCCTGTATAGGACCTTTTTGCAAAGCAGTTTCAAGCACCGGCATGGCTCAGAGGTTGATTACTGGGCTCCCACGCAGAGGGCCCAGGTTCGAACCTCGTTCCATCCTGGAATTTTTTCTTCTTTCGTTTTTTTCCCTATTTCGAGCGATACTGGTTACGGACACCGGCGGCGGCGGCGGCGGCGGACAACTACGGCGCCAAGAACGGCCGGTGAAATGATCTCATAACAGCTTTCGCTGTAAAATGCAACACGTAGCATAGCTATGTAAAGTATATTAGAATAACAGAGAGCTGAGCTAGTTGGTAAGTATTCATTCTAAAAAGACAGGGCGTGCAAACAAGGACACAAGAAAGAAGTCAGGACACCACAAACGCCGACTAACAACTGAAGAGACGCACAACGGCTGAAAAGAAAGAAGGCACGAAAACTTATCTGCGCATGCCCAAGCAACAGGCGAACCTATCAATCCTGCACGCGTGGCGGTCTACGTTGAAGATAACTGTTAAGGCATTTGATTTCATCTTTATGCAAGTTAATCGACGGTTGGCTCACGCATGCGTTACCACTATTCTCGATATGCCATGCTTCAATCATCAGGCGCGTTTCTTCATTTCTATGACGGTACAACACTGCGCATTCATCGAATTTTGGCGTGCACTTACAATCTCGGCAATGTAAAGATAGATTAGAAGGTGAGCCTCCTGTTAGCGATCTCTTATGTTCCAACAATCTCTGGTTTATGCACCGGCCCGTTGAGTGAGATGAGGCGTCAAGTGAGATTTTACCAGGAATGCCTCAAGGTCCGTTGTTCGACTTCGCGTGACGATCGCCGCCAGAAGCAGATGTACGCCGACTGGATGAGGGTAGCTAACCAGCATGCGGAATTCATATGGAGGGTAAAACTTCGAGAACTTCAACCATGTAAGAGGAAGATTATTTCTACTGTTTCATCGCAAAATAACTTGCTAGTCCTTGGAGGAGCTGCCGTAGATGATAGTCACTGTAAAACCCTAGCCTTAGGTCCTAAATACTGTTTTAAGCCGAACCTGAAACCAATAGACGTTTTAAGTTTGCCGCGTACAATCACTAGACTTGTTCCTGAAGAAGAGCGTTCCCACTGCATTTCAGACTGCGTTGCTAGCATCAAGGGTTCTAATATGCATCTCAAGTGTTCTGATCCTGTCCAGCCTTTGGTTAATTACTGTGTCGAAAAGAAACTCAGGCCAGTAATTTCAGATAAGGAAGGGTTTTTTGTAATTATGCCGGACAGTTTGTTCTCAGAAAAAGCATTAACAGCCATAGAAAAGAATTTTAGGACGGTAAAACTTAAGCCATCGGTAGTCAGGCAACGTGCTGTCGACCTTTTGTTAAGACATAATCTTGAGAGAATAGCTTGTAATGTCAAGAAGGCTAAATCACTTACTTTAGAATTGTTTTTTTCAGCCAAAACACATAAGAACGAGATCCCATTTCGAGCAATCGTTTCAGAGCAAGGCACCTGGCAAGTCGCTGTATCTAGTTATTTGCAGAACTGCTTAACCTCTTTGAGTTTTTCAGACCCTTTTCGTATGCGTAATTCTCAGGCACTAGTTCAGTTCCTCTCCGAGGAGAACCCCGGCTGTTGTAAGGCTTTTAGTATGGATATTGAAGACCTGTATTATTCTTTGCCGCATGAGGACTTGTTAAAATGCGTTAATGATTGTATTAACGAACAAGCGCACCAGACGATTTTCACCGATAAATGTGGTGTTTCTACCGGGGCATTTCTAGAAATCCTTTCCATGTATTTAAAGTCGACGCTTGTAGGTTGGAAGGAAGGCGTTTATGTGCAGAAATCAGGGATATGTATTGGTTCTAAGGTTGCTCCGGTTCTTAGTGATTTATACCTTAGCAAGATTGACAATCTTTTGGAAGGCGCCTTAGGTAATTCGGTTATTAAGGTTTTTCGTTATGTTGACGATTACTTGATCTTTGTAGTGGTGAGGACTTTGAAAAGGTGGTAACTTCCGTGAGCGAAAAATTTGAAATTAATGGAGGTGGGCTGAGCTTTACAAAAGAGGTGCCTCAGAATAATGGAATACAATTTCTAGACATTTCATTAACGTTCCAGAAGAACCACGTGTGCTGGCAGTATTCTCCTAGATCTTCGAAACCGCTGTTAAATTTTTCGTCGAAGCACTCGAAGGTTGTAAAAAACGGTATCGCCATGTCTTGCCTTAAATCAGCCCTCACCAAGTCGTGTGAGCACAAAATGAGTGATAGCTTTAACGCACAGGTTACGCGTCTTTTAGATGTAGGGTATCCTCGTGATGCAGTGGCCACGGTCGCTGAACGTTTAAAGAAGTCTATTGTGTTAAGTCCGAGCATGGTTGCAGAAAGCGATAAGAAGAAACGTGTCGTAGGTATACCGTACATTCATTGCGTGTCTCACAGGCTAAAGAAAGTAGGAAGTAGATACGGCGTTAATGTTGTTTTCACGGCTGCCAATAAGCTAGGTAAGATTTGCGCCGCTGTGCAGAGGAAGAATGAGCGAGTAAAAGACAAGAAGCGGACCGATATTTGTTTCGTAAAACACACCAACAAATTCACTGATTGCCGTACGAGTGTGGTGTATAAGATCCCTTTCAGCTGCGGTCGCTTCTACGTAGGACAAACGGGCCGGTGCATAAACCAGAGATTGTTGGAACATAAGAGATCGCTAACAGGAGGCTCACCTTCTAATCTATCTTTACATTGCCGAGATTGTAAGTGCACGCCAAAATTCGATGAATGCGCAGTGTTGTACCGTCATAGAAATGAAGAAACGCGCCTGATGATTGAAGCATGGCATATCGAGAATAGTGGTAACGCATGCGTGAGCCAACCGTCGATTAACTTGCATAAAGATGAAATCAAATGCCTTAACAGTTATCTTCAACGTAGACCGCCACGCGTGCAGGATTGATAGGTTCGCCTGTTGCTTGGGCATGCGCAGATAAGTTTTCGTGCCTTCTTTCTTTTCAGCCGTTGTGCGTCTCTTCAGTTTGTTAGTCGGCGTTTGTGGTGTCCTGACTTCTTTCTTGTGTCCTTGTTTGCACGCCCTGTCTTTTTAGAATAAAGTATATTGCTCTTTGAAACGACAAACGAATATTACTGTTTACTTGTTTCTCTTATTAACAGTTGCGTAGACGTTTTTCTCCTATAGCCTACCTCCTACCCTCCTACTAGGCATGTAAATTAGTAATTTGTGCTGGTTAAGTCTCTGTCAAACGGTTGAAAAGCTCCTGCTTGAATGGCATGAAAAACGTATGATATGAGCAATACAGTGGAAACACATGTGGTGACGCAGTCCCCCACTATTTC
>NC_051182.1:169292313-169408405 GCF_013339695.2 Rhipicephalus sanguineus | reverse complement strand
GAGAGAGTTTGAACAAATGACGTTGCCATTTGAAAGAAAGCCTTTCCATATCGCCTAGATAGGTCATTTCTGAAGGGATTGATTTTGGAGTCAGGATTCGAGAAACATCGTACCGATGTACACAACGAGTGAAATCTGGACGCGGATTGAAATATAGTCTTTGTTCCACGATTATGTCTCAGCACATGGTGACCACATGTTCCTCACGAAAGAAATGCTTGAGACCAGTCATATGTCTGTGTAGCTCACGAACATACTTATTTAGAAAATAAAAACAAATGGGACGGAGACGGTCATGTGTGCCGGCCGGGCCGCTAGCGAACGCTCTCAAACCCGTATACATAATGCGTCCCTCCCCCCCCCCCCCCCCCCCAAAAAAAAGAGTCGCTACCAGCATTGCTGCTGCTGTACACCTGTCCGGATATATGGTATTGTGCAAACTGTCTTTTACGGACAAGGTAAAAGTCCACACCGGCCGGTATTTGCGCCGCCGTGCGAAGGTTTCTTATTGACGGTATTGTGATTATATGGCAAGCCGCTAGCTGGTCGGCAAGCTGAGCAGCGACTCCCATCAATCGCAAAAATGACAAGCAAGAACCGCTGTCAGCGAAATGTATAAAGAGTGGTCCTGTGAAGAAGCTAAAACAAGCCCCAATAAGTTGTTTGGAAGGAGGCTAATGTACTTTGAGCAAGAAGGGCGAAACTTTTAAGATATTAACAGACATTTCATTCAAGTGAAGCAATATAGGTCAGCCCGGTTAGGAAATTTTCAAGCATACATTCTCATGTATAGGCATTTGCTGCTACATTATATGGATGTATATTAACAAATTTGAGAATGTATCGAAGTATCTTAAGATACAATTGCCAAGTATCGTATCGGATACAATTATTGCGGCAGTATCTTATATCTGTATCTCCAATACTTTTTGCCTCGGTATCTTGTATCGTATCGCGATACATTTTCAAAGTATCTTTGCCCAGCCCTGTTGGACAACTACGAAATGGTGGACACCAAGATCCCGGTACATGGGTGGAAGGTGAATCTGCGGAAGACGACGCGTTGTAGGAAGAGGCTACGAGCGATGCCCAAGAACCAAACGCCGGAGGCGATGGAAGAGCAGAGCCGCACGGAAGTAGCGTCGCTGTCGAAGCAGAGAGCACCACAGGAAACGTGCAGTGGCTACCGGATAGCACGAGGACAGCGACGAGAACAACGACGACAAAGACCACTGGAAATATCTATCGCAACCAAGACGACCACACAAAAAGCCACGAAGGCCGTGGTCAAGAAAGGCAAGGCACCCACCACGAAGACAAAGCCAGCGGCTGCAAAGGCGGCCAAGGAAAGGCAGCAGTAAGGGCTCCAGCCAGGTTGCGGGCAATGCCACGGAAAATGCGGTATCCATGGTTAGCCCAACGACGGTGGTGGAAGGCTGAAAAGACGGAAATCGACGGCTTTCGAGGGGGGGATGTGTGGGGATCACGGATAACAACTCTCACCCATAGAGGCGGCGATTCCATGCAGGGACTAGCGCCACAGCGCAAGTGCCTCCATGTGCGCATGGTTTATAAACCAGCATGGCGAGCGGCTCCGGGGGAGTGGTCGGCGGACATTTGTCAGAAGTGCTCGTGTGCGTGGCGTGCGCCGTGCGTGGGCAGGGATAGCGGCACGGTGCGGAAGTGGTTCGTGGAAGTGGTACTTGGAAGTTGTTTTAGAGTTTTTTTGCCACGGTAACCTCGTAAAGATTTTACTAATAAATGTTTTTGCGTTTACCCGATGTCTACGAGCGCCTTCATTTTGGAGTAGACAACGAGACCCCACAATGTTGCTGAAAACTAATGGCGGTCTATTCCAATTTAACTGTGAAATATGCTGCGAAAAATCTTCAAGCATACAGTTCACGTTCATTTTTAAAGGCTCCCATTTTAATGTTATAATGTAGTGTGCCGCCTGGGATACCTGCGTAAACATTTCGGAACTGTTCTTGTGGTCAAGTATCTAGCAGCAGCTGCCTCCGTCTTCCTAATGAATACAACTGCACGACGATACCATGAATGTAAGCTTGAATTCAGATGTACTTTTCCTATACGACTTTATTATTCACACACGCAACCACCCACCCACACACAAGTATCTATCTATCTATCTCTATCTATCTATCTATCTATCTATCTATCTATCTATCTATCTATCTATCTATCTATCTATCTATCTATCTATCTATCTATCTATCTATCTATCTATCTATCTATCTATCTATCTATCTATCTATCTATCTATCTATCTATGTCTAGACAGATAAAACTCGGGTACCGAATGGATCTTAGTGCCATCACATAGAATTGACAGTTTCGTAATGTCAGTCATATGTACGGTGAGGGCACAGAACACCATAAAGAAATAGTCCGCGGAAAAAAGATAAGAATTTACACGCATATGCCCGTGTATCAGAACAATGACGCCACGTATGCCTCTTGTAAAGAAGGCTTACATGTCGTGAAGGGCCCAAGGTGAACTTATAGTTTGCTTAATATGTGAAAAATCCAGCCAGTGTTTCTGATTTGTACCTGCACTGTGTTTCAATGAGGCTTTGGGGGCAATCGATGTTATTCAGTAAAAAAGAAACTAATGTCGTTGAATCTTAGCCAAGTTGCAAGACAAGGAAAAGGAGTACAGAAATTGAGCTTAAAGACCACGAAACGAGCCGAAACGAGCAACAATGTTTGGCCGTGTTGTGGAGACGTGGTCTACACAATGTGTCCGCAGGCTAAAACAATCCCGGTCACGTACGCCGGATACCAGCTGGTGGAAACCGAAAACGACCGGCAGCAGCTGTGCGAGAAGAAAAGTTTTCAAACTGCCTGAACATAAGTTTCTTGAGATGACCATTAAAAACCGTTTGTGTATTTTGAGACGGGTTTCGTTCCTGTGGTTGCGCATCGTTTTTGCAGTACACGCTATAAGCGCCAGAAAAAACCTGTAAAAATTATAGTAGTCGCCGGTGTAAGAAAGTGAAAAATAACAAGGCAAACAATCTACGAAGCTGTGAAACTGTCAAAAGGATGGAAGTAAGCGAGTACGAAAAGCATTTCGCCGAGAAGTAACGTGCCCGCTGTTTGCAATCAGCAAGCAGGGTGACAGTTTGGGCACGCCGGTATTCTGTACAGCATACCTGTTTGTAGGCTAAAATCAGAATTTGCGACAATTATTTCGCGCCAGCATTTTTTTGTTTACAGGGCCGGATTCCGTAGTAGGCTAAATTTTCCAAATCGTTCGCGTTTATTTGCATAAAAACACTTCCTCTTGCTTGCTCACTCTCGCTACTATCTGGAGACGAAATGGGCGAATAAATTGTGATGCCCAAGTTTTTTTTTCTCTAAGATGTCTAAATATTCACTTGTAATTACCCATACAGCTGAAAGAAGTGCGTGTGTGAGATAAAGACTGTATTTGTTCAAAAAAGCTCGTATTGCAAATTGGCGACAATGACTCCATGGATTAAGCATGTGGCTTTTTCGCCAGGCTTTTATTAGGCTTTTCATATCATACGCACTGAAAGCGGTAGCGTGAGGCTATTTATGGTACGTACAAATTTAGTAACGGCGTTAGTAGGAGCAGGAGAAGGAGGAACGAAAGGAAAGGCAGGAATGTCAACCAGACGCGCGTCCGATTTCCTACCCTACAACGGGGATTAAGGAATGAAAAATCACAAGGATAGAAACAACTGGAGAGCATACCAGAAATCCCCTGAGTTCTGTGCTGCGTTTCACGGACTGTTGCGCTCCGTGTCCGTCGAAAAAAGATTGGTTCGTATCTTGGCAGTTTGGACAGTATAAGATGCAGAACGCGGGCATATAACGTCCACTGTAGAATTGGCACATCTCTCGCTTTCTACTAAGTAGTGGGGTCAGGTGTCCTACTTAGTCTTGGAAGTGCTGACCTAAAGCCCCAGTATCTTTCTTGCAAACTGAGAGTAGGGTCACAGAGTTTGCCCATGAACTGAAGCATGCCTAAAATGACCGAAGCACTATGACAATTTGTTTCTCCACTCTGCTTGTCAGCCGGAGGTTCAGTGTTCAAGCTTGCCGATGAGCAGTGTGAACCTGCATATGGTTACGACGTCAGCAACGTACGCCAAGCTGCGTCAGTTGTATACATGCCTCCCTTCGTGCACCGGTTTCTACCAGCCGCCGCCGATCCGTGTAGGCGTTAGTATTTTGCAGATGAAGTATGACGATGCATTTGTTAAGCGCAGGCTGAAAAAATTACTCCGAATGTGTATGTTTGTTTTCTTCACAATCACTTTAACACCGCTGTTTGTAAAGCAGAGAGAAAGAATCTGTAAGGTGTTATTTGAGATTTGAAATTAGTAGTCAAGGTTTTCGTAGCCTAGAAATGTGGTTTTCCCATATTACTGCTTGCGTTGAAGGCACGGTTACTGCATAATTATTAATGTGTCTAGTATCTCGAAATGACTTATAGTACAGATGCCAATGTGCGCAATGCCGTGTGAACGAAATGTTGGAATTCACTGTCTGACGAGAACATTAATTGTTCAGCGTCACGCGTACGTAACACATTAACAGGAACTGCGGTAAAGATGACATATTCATGAATAACGTTAAAGAAATGTTGTCACATCTCAGTTGGCGCTTATCTCGGAAAAAATGAACTCGCGGTGCACCAGACATTGGTTTCCGTTGTAATCTTGTTTTCCTTCCCTTGTGCACGGAAAATTACCAGTGATGGGCACTAAAGTGCACCCGATCTCCATAGAAGACACTGCAAGCTTTGAGATCTCCTCCCAGGAAAAGGGGTCTCAAAAAGTAAAACCAGATATGAACACGCCTAATACCAGGGGTCTCAAACTCACCTCAGTTAGCAGGCCGCAGACACGAAATTTTGTCTCACAAAAGCCGGGACAGTGGAGAGAGTTTGAGCAAAGTGTCACGTTACGTTCCCATTTAAATGAATGCCTTTCTCATATCCCATATATGGATAATTTCTGAAAGGGGTTTGACGTCAGGTTTCGAAAAAAAAAAACAAAAAACATACCGATGCTGATTTCCACAGTGACCAAATCTGGACGCCGATTCGGAAATAAGGGGTTTTCGTTCCACGGCGATGTTTGAACTCATAGTGACCGCATGGGGTGCGTAAGGAAAAATAAACGCTTGAGACCATGTCTCAGCTCTTTTGCTTATACGAACAAAGCGATATTACTTGGAATAGGCAACAATATAATGCGAGTGCTATTTAGCAAAGTCACAAAACATTATTCAGTGTGAAGCCGCGGGCCGTGTGTACGAGACAAAGGCCTTAAACTCTCACGAGCAAATTTGTCCGCGCAATACAAAAGAGGCGCTAATTCAGTAGAGCAGTTGACTGTTTAATCAGCATTTGAGAGGAAAGCGGCAGGCGCTAACGATCGTCTCTTAACGCAGGATATAACGCGGCTGTGGACGACCATCATTTTCCCGTACGTGATAACTGCGGCTTTCGCCTCAGCAGAATGGTGGCGGCGGTCAACGGCATCGCATATGGCGCGTCTGAGTCATTTCGGAGCTTTTCCTTACTATGCGTGTTTACAATTTCTTTGTAAATCATGTCGAACCATTCTTTGTGCTGCGAGATATTCGCAAAGGGGCCCGCACATTATCCCCTAAGTGGTAGTGGAACTGAGTAATCTTGCTGGCGCGCTGTTCTGACGAATTCGGTAATTAACGAACCAGGAAGTAGCTTTTTTAAATGCACAACACATAACCAAAGTATGATGTTAAGTATTCCCGCATTGTGTTGACGGCTGTTTGCTGCGAATTATATCGAAGCGCCTGCGAGCTGTCCGGATGCTTGCCGGTACGATGTACGACGTTTCGCTTAATGCAATGCATTGAACGACTACGGTAATGCTTAAGATAATTTAGAAGTGTTATTACAATCCGAATACTTAGTTTGAAGTCGTCATAACTCAGGCGCAAATAAAATATTCGCAATAATTCCAAGCCATGAAAATGGTAAATAGATTTCTGCGGATTAGCCCTGGCTACTACCTTTACGAGTCACGCACAACTTTCACATGTAAACAAGGCAACATCGACATCCGAGCCCAAACATCGTAACGTCCTTTCCACCACACTTGCGAATAATGCCACCTCTGCACGCTCATGCAGGCATGCGGCAACATCCTGCACTGAAGTAGGGTACATACGTGGGCTGGTTGGTTCATGTTCACGAGACCACGTGCGCCGTGGTCTCGTGTCATTTCTTGTCCTGTCTCTTTAGCGCTGTTTTTCACTCGTAATCCTGCACTGAGCGCCTTTTTATTTGACGATTGTGGCACTTGCAAGAGTGTGCTTCCTACTTCCGGCGGATCTTTGGCGTGCACGATTCTTTCTCTCTTTTTTTTGTCTCCACAAACACGCTAAAGCTCACACTAGCCCCTCTATAATCGCGGGCAACGAGGCTGCAGACGAACTCGCAAAACGAGCACACTCCGCCGAGACTTCGCTGACGGATTACGCCAGCTCGTTCGACTCGGCACGCAACAACCTTCGCCGGGAGCTGGTGCGCGAGCATCCTGACGCACGGGTCGCCTCCGGACACCCCCCTCCTCCCATCCCAGCCACTGGTTTCACTCGCCGCGAGCGCGCGCTTCTTCTTGCCCTGAGGACCGGTTCTGTGTGGCCCGCGGAACGCAGGCATCGTCTTCGCGGCGCCGCTGCACCGAACTGCACCGATTGCGGCGCGATCGAAACCCTGTGCCACCTATTGTTTGACTGTCCGTCTCTCAACACTGCGCGGAAGCGGCTCGCCATGAAGTACCGCCTCGTCGGACTGCCGTGTGCGACCCTACAGGACTTGCTCCATCCCACCGGCCACGTACACCATCGCCGATCAGCCCTTGCGGCCCTACTAGCTTTTCTCGAGGATGCCGGCCTAGTCGAACGAATTTTCTAGCCGCTCACCACGGTGACTCGGACGCCCATTCTCCTGCCCCCCCCCCACCTCCTCACTGTTCTTTTTTTTTCACTCATACCTTTCTTTTTCTTCTTTTACCATACTCTTTTCACTCTCACTGTCCCTTTAATCCCCAATTCCCCGTGAGTGTATCGGTTGAGGTGTCCTCACTTGAGAGACAGTTATCGTGCACTCCACACCCAATTTCCATTTTCATTTCTTTCTTCCTTTTAAGAATCACCTCCCCCCCCCCTCTATAATTTATAACCTGCTTAGAACTTTTCCTTCACAGCGACTTAGTCGGGGCGCTCGCGATCTTCCTATAATTTAGCTGGATGATGCAATATCGGACATCTGATTTTCGTTTTTTTGAGCAACGTTGGGCACACGCGCGGGGTACTACTTACATACAAGAAGTGTTCAACCATCTTGGTTGCTTCCAGATAATTACAGCACATATGCTATAGATAAGAGAAAGCTCGGGTTTTGCGACGGCCATCGATTAAGCAGGAATGCTCGCTTTTTAGTTAGGTTTATTGTGAACAAGGTTAGTCACTTACATCGGTTTATGACTTAGCTTAAGTGCGAGTAGCTACAGCCAAGATAGGAGAAGAATGTTTCAATGACGCATGAATTTCCCAGTCCCTGCGCAGGAGAGATCCATTTGCGCTCCACAGCACTGCCGTGTTTTATGCCTGCATAAACTTATGAAGGTGGTGTTTAGTATGACTGTACAGACAAGCGAGAAATACTGTGCCGGGCTTTCGGGAGGTCAAACAAACATTTTGATGCGTGATAATTCATAGGAAGGAAGTTGGGCTCTTTTAGGAACTTTCGGTGTGCATTAAAATTTGGCCAGCTGTAACTGGAATACAAGAACGTCACATAAAGCTATATTCACGACGAAATATACACGAAAACATTCCCTAATTTTCAGAAGATATTCTTCAGTTTACTTGAAACCCGACGTATTTAATGTCACACACTAACATTTGCTACTGTTCGATAACTGCTGGCAAATTTTGGCAATACCTTTCGTTAATGTTCGATAGTGCTAGCTATCTACTCGTATAAGAGCGTAATGAAATATTGAATGTGTACTCCTATTCATCTGCTCTTTCGCATTTGAAGCTACGGGAAGTATGCCATGGATTGTTTTTTTATTACTTTGATAGCACACCCTTCTGTTAATAAAACTGTTGCGCGGTGGTCATCGAGAACTACTGGAAAACGTTCACTTGTAATTCCCACTAATTACAAATTAGGAGAGTGACAAATGATCTTTGTCTGAACAGCGTATGTTCTAGCGCTTTCATCACAGGTTCACACTGGTACTGCAACTCGGCGCACGTTTCATATACATGACTTTGAAAAGCTAGCGCATGGGCTGCTGTACAAGCCCAAATATAGGAGGTGCTGCGGAAACACCCAGTAGCTTTCCTGGGAAATCAGACATGGCTTTTCTTATCGATCGGTGGTTAGTGTTTCTGTTTTATAGCACACTGAACGTTTGGGGTACTATATGTCAGAAAAGGAAAAGAACTGAAAATATGCTCGTTACTGCTAAGTAAATCTGCTCGTAGAAGAACAACGGGAAACTTAGTTGTCGCGTTGCAATTGTGCGCGAACCTACAACGAATGCGTTCGTCGGCTCCTCTGTGTAAACCTCTTCGAATGCCTTTACTCAGCGTCCGAGGTGAAACGCAGGAGCGTTGCAGAAGTGTACGCGAGCGCGAGCGTTTGAAGCGTGTATCCACACGACGGACTTCTCCGCGGAAATCTCTTCCACGGACGCGCCGGAGAAAAAAAAAACATGGCGGCACTGTCTGAAGAGAGAGCTGCCCGCTTCGAATCTTTAAGCTCTTCGTCGCGCATTGCGTGGGCTGTTAGTCCCAAACTGACGATTGTGTCGGCTTTAGGTTTGTGTCCTCAAGCTTCGCCGGCAACGTATTCATGACAATTTGGTACTGTTTCCGAGCGCCGTACTCGTTTTCTGAGAGCTGTAGGCTTAGCGACTGCCTCCATTGGCAGAACATGAGCTCGGTGATCTGCGATAGCTTTCAAATCTCAGAGGTCATAATAATGTGCGAATGCTTGCTTGTTCCTTTTTCCTCTAGATGGCGCGAGCAGACTGAAAGTCTGTGAAAACACATTTATTGCTAGCAAAAATATTGAAGGTTTTTATGTTTCCGTCTATGGCGCAGAGTTTCTGTTAAGTTGAAGATGGAGTTCGAAAGAAAGCGACGATTAGCTGCAATGGCTGTTGCTTTATCAGAATTAGACGATGACGCGTTCTTCTTTCCTGCAAAAAGACCTTGTTGGCAAAAGGAATACATCACTAACAAGCATCTGGGTATGCAACACCAACTGTACCGTGAGCTTTTGGTTAGCGACACCGAAGAATACAGGAGGCTGCTGCGAGTGTCAAGAGAGCTCTCGTGCGTGGGTTCGCGCATAGAACGACAGGACACCGTGATGCGGCTTCGTCGGCTAAATCTAGGAAACAAAACGAAAAAATCACAGCATATCCACGGAGTGAATGATGATGAGTGGGCAGGGGCGTAGCCAGAAATTTTTTTCGGGGGGGGGGGGGTTCAACCATACTTTATGTATGTTCATGCGTGCGTTTGTATGTGTGCGTGCCTATATACGCAAGCAAAATGAAAAATTTCGGGGGGGGGGGGTTGAACCCCCCCACCCCCCCTTGGCTACGCCCCTGTGAGTGGGCGAAGCTGCGGAGGTTCGTGAGATCGGGCGCGTTTATACTAAGGTTCGATGAGTTATGACGACTTGCAGCTCACTTTAATTTTACATGTAGGCTGTGAATTTTCATTGTTTAGAAAACCATTGCTTTAGAAAACATCTGGCGTCGTTCGTTAAGCAACTGGCGTCTTTTCGTTTTGCTTTAGAAACATCTGGCGTTCTTTCGTTTTGCTTTTACAAAACATCTGGCGTCTTTCGTTGGTTTATTTCATCAATCAACGGCGTTTTGAACAAAATTTTTATTGTTTAATCACGCACAGGAGAAATCTCACCAGGCACTACCTTGGAGGTAAACAATGGCTGCTAATGGGAATGAGAGACAGAAGAAGTCGGCTTTTAGCTAACACTTACACTTCTACTTCTACTAACGTTTTCTACTGGAACATGCCAATGGCTGCTAATGGGGAATGAGAGACAGAAGAATTCGGCTTTTAGTTAACGCGAACGCTGTGAATTTTTTATTGTTCAACAACGCACAGGAAAAATCTCCCACCGGCACCACCTTGGAGGTCAAAGCGTCAGACTGGTTACGCACTACGACTACTACGACTACGACTACGAGGGACGAACGGGTGCCGCCCTAAGGAGCTTCGCCCCTAAAAATCACTCGGCAGTCGTTGCAGCATTTTCTGCATGTGTTTTCTCGAGACGTGGCACATTACTACAGCTGCATGTGCACAGTGTTACAACCGGCAATGCAAAGACCCGGCCTGCAAGGGAAGCTCATCGGCGTACCTGCTATACGCGGTCCGCGTCCCACAAGAGCCTCCTAGTGCGTTGCAAGGAACGCGCATCGGCGCGCCTGGTATACGCGGTCCGCGTCCAAGAATATATAAAAGAAGCGTGTCGGGAGTGCGCTAGGCCCCTCTTTCTGGCCTTCGCTGGCCCTCTCGTTTCTTGTGTGTTCTTGTAATGTAAAGGCGCGTCTCTACGCTTTTCTGTAACGACTCTTGTAAATATGTAAATAAAACGCGTCTTTTATGCGCACGTGCGAAGCCTCGCAAGAGTCCTCCTTCGCCTTAGCCTGGGTGTCAGCCTCAACCCCTCCTCGGTCACATCAACAGTAGGGTGAGGCGAGGGAAAAATGCGACAAAAATTTGAAATAGAGAATTCCCCGAGCCTGCCAGCCAGCCACTGGAGGGCTTGCCGAATACGTTATCACAAGGACAACAGAAAGTCTTCATTGAATCACTTGCCTAACTGCAGTCTTGCGCTGCAACTGTCATACCTGCTCATTTGCACAATATGTTCTCCTTTCAGCTTGTTGCACTGAATATACCAGCTTCCACGTATTGTTCCGCTAGTTATAAGGATCAGCGTTACAGCCGAAGAACGTTCAATAGACCAGACCGGGGAAAAAGGGCCGCGGTAATACGCTGGCTCTCAACAAATTGGCGCAGAGATGTCGAGTATCCGGAAGCTCGTTAGGCAACCACATGGAGAGAAGTTGGAATAGATTAGAAGGAAGGAAGAGCTTGACGAAGAACGGGAAATCGCTGTACAGACATCTCTTCCCCAAACAGCCTGTGGCTGATGCTTCGGGTCGTTATATTGAGCACAGCTTACCCAGACGAGCTCGCGGGCAAACGCGTGGCCTTTCAGCATTCGGCTTATTAGCGAAGCAGCGGCTCGGAGGAAGAGTCGGGCCCTTTGGCAATCCGGATGCAGAGTGTTTGCATGGCACCCTCCTCGCATTTGAAGTACGCTCGCATATGCGTTTCAGGGATCGCAAAAGCAGTTGTGCGTGCGCGCGAGTTTGTGTGTGTGTGTGTGTGTGTGTGTGTGTGTGTGTGTGTGTGTGTGTGTGTGTGTGTGTGTGTGTGTGTGTGTGTGTGTGTGTGTGTGTGTGTGTGTGTGTGTGTGTGTGTGTGTGTGTGTGTGTGTTTGTGGCCAGGCTTCTATTGAAACAGGAACCGCTTCGGTGGAATATTTATTCGTTCAGTATGGGCGGTCGCAGGTATGATAGTTGTTGCTCGTTAGAGACGCATGGAAGAAAACGGTAGCTTTTTGTGTCTGCGAGCTACTCCACATTAAAGGAAACGTTTGATGCGGCACAACTGCATGCATGTTCCGGGACTGTCTATTTTTAACTGAGATGGAGTTTCCTTAAAGGCGAACACGTAATGCTTCATGTACGTGTCGACTTCACGTACGTGATACAATCATGCGTTGTGTCATTAGCAGTGCAATATAATTCTTGTCGAAGGTTTCATCATCATCAGCCTGTCTACGCCCACTGCAGGGCAAAGGCCTCTCCCATGTTCCGCCAATCAACCCGGTTCTGTGCTTTCTGTTGCCACGTTATACCTACAAACTTCTTAATCTCATCTACCCACCTAATTTTCTGTCTCCACCTCACGCATCTACCATCTCTTGGAATCCAGTCAGTCACCCTTAATGACCACCGGTTATCCTGCCGACGTGCTACGTGCCCGGCCCATATCCATTTCTTCTTCTTGATTTCAACTATGATATCCTTAACCCCCGTTTGTTCCCTGACCCACTCCGCTCTCTTCCTGTCTCTTAAGGTTACACCTATCATTTTCCTTTCCATCGCTCGCTGCGTCGTCCTCAATTTAAGTTGAACCCTCTTTGTCAGTCTCCAGGTTTCTGCTCCGTAGGTAAGTACCGGTAAGATGCAGCTGTTATATACCTTCCTCTTGAGAGATAGTGGTAGACTACCATTCATGATTTGATAATGCTTGCCGAATGAGCCCCATCCCATCCTTATTCTTCTAGTTATTTCACTCTCATGGTTCGGCTCCGCGGTTACTACCTGTCCTAAGTGGACGTACTCCTTTACAACTTCCAGCGTCTCGCCACCTATCGCGAAGCGCTGTTCTCTGCCAAGATTGTTCCACATTACTTTAGTTTTATGCATATTAATTTTCAGGCCTACTCTTCTACTTTCCGTATCCAGTTCAGTAATCATGAGCTGTAATTCGTCTCCCGCGTTACTCATCAATGCAATGTCATCAGCGAAGCGCAGGTTACTGAGATACTCTCCATTAACTCTTATCCCTAATTCTTCCCAATCTAGGGCCCTGAAAACCTCCTGTAAACACGCGGTGAATAGCATTGGAGAGATCGTGTCTCCCTGTCGTACGCCCTTCTTTATTGGGATTCTGTCTCTTTCTTTATGAAGGACTATAGTGGCTGTGGATGCGCTGTAGATTTCTTCCATTATGTTTATATAGGCTTTGTCGATGCCCTGATTCCGCAGTGCTTGCATGACTGCTGATGTCTCCACGCATTTCTCCGCGCATTTCTCTATCACCTGATTGATAGTATGAATATGGTCTATTGTTGAGAAGCCTGTACGAAATCCTGCCTGGTCCCTTGGTTGATTAAACTCTAATGTCGTATTAATTCTGTTAGCAATTACTTTTGTGAATAGCTTGTAGACAACGGACAGTAAGCTGATGGGCCTGTAATTTTTCAGGTCCTTGACGTCCCCTTTCTTATGGATCAAGATGATGTTGGCATTCTTCCAAGATTCTGGTATCCTCCCTGTCGAGAGACACTTCGTATACAGGGTGGCCAGTTTCTCTACCATAATCTCTCCACCGTCTTTCAACAGGTCTGATGTTACCTGATCCTCACCAGCGGCTTTGCCTCTTTGCATTCCCTTTAGGGCTTTCTTTACTTCTCCTGTTAATACTGGTGGGATGTCAGATACCTCTGGGATATTACTGCTTCTTACGTTATCATCCTGACTGTCTCGGCTGCTGTACAGATCTCTGTAGAACTCTTCCGCTATCTCAACTATTCTAATCATATTGGTTGTGACCTTGCCATCCTTGTCCCTTAACGCGTACATCTGATTTTTGCCTATGCACAGTTTTGTCTTCGTAGCTTTGAGGCTTCTTCCGTTCTTTAGAGCATGCTCAATTCTCTCCATATTATACTTTCTTATGTCGACTACTTTACGCCTATTGATCAACTTCGAAAGCTCCGCCAGCTCTATTTTCTGTTGCATTTGAGCTTTCATACTTGACGTTCCTATGAATGTTTTTCGTCTCTGTGGATAGCTTACCAGTGTCCTGTCTAACGACTGTACCCCCGACTTCGACTGCACCTCCTTAATGATACTAGTCAATTAGCATTCATTGCGTCAACGCTAAGGGTCGGTTTCCTCGTTAAAGAGCCGCGTACCTAGTTCTGAAGTGAAAACTCTGAATTCCTGTACTTTCCCTCGCAGTGCTAGTTTCATTAAGTGTTTACTTAGGTCAAGGTTTACTGCAACATTAAATGCGAAGCATTTCCTAGTAAAATCATGCAGTTTCACCGTTATCTATCTAGCTATCGTATCTATCTGTCTATCTATCTATTCTATCTATCTATCTATCTATCATCTATCTATCATCTATCTATCTATCTATCTATCTATCTACTATCTATCTATCTATCTATCTATCTATCTATCTATCTATCATCTAGCTATCTATCTTATCTATCTGCTAATGTAGCCACCTATGTGTCGGCGCTCTTGTGGCGCATCCCTAACTTGGTAATAGCAAAACTGGCATAGGATAACATAAACGTATAACGAACACCGATTCGCAGGTCATGGTACGAAGTATGGCGAGTTCTGTGTCGCGTAGGTCATGAAACTCTTTCCACTAGTGGCGTTTGACATATACCCGCATACCGCTGCCCGTGGTATTCGGTTTATGCGCTACAGGTTATTGTCGCTCCATATAAACCCACGCTCAGGGGCGGGCGCCAGTGGGGGGTTTTGGGGGGCTCCAGCCCCCCCAAAATTTCCGCCTGCCCCCCCTTTGCCCGCCCCAAGAGCAAGCATAGTCAAAATACAATGTATAATGGTTCCCAGCCTCTCAGCCCCCCCCTGAGGGACCCACTTGTCGTGGGTGCCCCCCCAGTAAAAAAAAGTCCTGGCGCCGCCCCTGCCCACGCTTTTCGGAATCTTAACTCATATATACCCAGTGTCCTACATATGGGGATGCTTCTTGGATCACTGTAACATCGCTACTTTCGTTACGCTGATACTAGCGCCACTTACAGCACATGAAGCAGCCCTCATTCTCAACGTCTGAAAGCCTGGACATTCCTTGCTACTGCATGCTGCCACGTGCCGACCGCTTTCCTCGGGCAAACGCGTGCTTTGTGTGAAAGACTTCATGTAGAGGAAGAATGCAATGTCGGTGTTCACGTGGAAATGTTTCAAAGGCTTACCAACACCCCATATAGCCCCTTAATGCCCGTGTCCTATAGGCTATGCGCAAAGCGCCGACGACGCCATCTGCCGCCACGGCTCGAAAGCGCTGACGGGTACCGCGAGCAGTGTTCCCGGTGCCCTACGTACGGCTCACAAAGGAGGAGCTCGAGAGGATCCCTGAGAGGATCCCATGGCACGTCGGTAACGTGATAACGCATACGCTGAGTGGCGGAACAAGCGGCGCTTCTGCAGCTCGACCGCGCTCTCCCGCTCCCTGAAAAAACAAAAAGAACATAAGAAACATTTCAATTCGCTTAAGAAAGGTCGAAATAATAAGAGAACGCCTGCTTTCACTTATAGACAACGAAATATATTTTTTTCAGCGAAATTACAAGGGGTCGACTGACATGCACCGACGTTCTTATCTGAAACACACCCAGCAAATACGTAGCCAAGCTGCTATGACAAGCTAGGTGACCACCAGCTCCGCAGTGACTCAGTCCCGTGCCACTAGCGCAAGCTGCCGAGATATTTTTCAGAAGTTTATCGTGCTGGTTTCAAAGTTTTACCAACGCTGACCCTTCGCGTGGCCGCACCCGTGAAATCCATACGCCGGTGCGACAGCGCTCCCTCAAAATCTACTATATAAACACATGGCACGTAAACGAAGCTACTGTGTCGAGAAAAAAAACGATGGTTCCCGCGTCAAACGCATGCAGGCATTAGTGGTCGGGACGTTATAAAAAAGCGGTGTACTTACGATGAGCTCCACTTCGTAGGGAAGCTTGTTGACGCTTGTCTGTGGCAAAGACTTGGCGCGTATGGTGATATTGTCGTCAAACACAGCTGTTGGACGACAATGGTGACACTCTACCCTGTTGCATGTGATCATAACGTAGTAGTAATAATAATAATAATAATAATAATAACAATAGTAATATAATAATAATAATAATAATAAATATATAATAATAATATAATAATAATATATAATAATATATAATGATGATGTAGATGATGATGATGATGATGGTGGTGATGATGATGATGATAAACACCTCCATGCGCAAGAAAATAAAAATTGGGGGGCGCTCAAGCTTTGCCTTTAAGGTGTTGAACGCGATAGCGATATCCGGCCCCACCCTCATCGTACTCTATTTTGCTTGTCGTTATGTTCAGCTCGCGCGGTCTCACACACGCACACACACTCGACATACCTATAGTAAAGGTAAGGTTTCCGCCCTCTTCAACAGCCCTTTTATGACAACAGTGTACGCCCTACGTGTGTGTAAGAGAATTCGCGCACTAATGTGTATGCCCTTTGTAATGGGTGGCATGCTTTAAACCAGCAGCAATTACGCGCTTGATACTTCTTTCGAAGTTGCGATGCACCACTACGTGTTCGTAAAGAAACACGCGCAGTAATGTGTTCGCCTTTTGTAATGGGTGGCTGGCTTTTAGCCACCAACTCGTTATGCAGTTCACATGGTGTGACGCCCGATGGCAATAGACGCTTGTACCCCGTTTACTGCGATATGACGCCTCGTACAGTGACGCCTGTACGCAGGACGCGTGGTGTTCGTGAAGCATTAAAGTTAATTTCAGTGCATTTCCAAGGAATAGAATGGTCCTGTGGTAGAACAACTGCTTGCCACGAAAGCGGCCTGGGTTCTATTCTCTCTGGAACCTAATGTTTTTTATTATCTATTTATTTTCATCATTCTAGATTTTTCGGTCACGGACAAGATGATGATTTTCGCTCACAACCAACGACGCCGAGACCGACGCCGTGCCGACACCAGAACTTCTGCGGAACGAGCTCTTTAACGCTATCGCGTTAAAAGGCACGGTCACGTCTCATACAACCCTCCTGGGTGACTCGGCCTGGCAGAATCGGTTGCAGCGATGTAATTACGTACGTCATACTAACAATGCATTTCTCTAACATGCCTGCCCTCTATTCTCTAGGCTGCTCAGTCTACCTTGCTATCATGTTTGGAAAAGCGGCGTTGTTTTGTCTTGACGTCTCTCTTGTGTCCGTGTTTGCACGCCCACACTTTTATCATGAATACGTACCAACTAGCTGAGCTCTCTGTTATTCTCCGCATTTCGATGCCACTAAATCGAGAAGTGATGGCGGAAGCTTTTATACTAGGTAAATACTTTGCTTGGATGACCGATGGTTTTGAAGAAAGCGGTGGGGCGCTTTACTATTAAGACGAAAGGAGAAATCGGGCGCGTCAATATTGATGTTTTAACTCGGTGTTTTTGGAGACACATGCTTACACTTCCGAATGATTGGGCGCATGTAAAGTGGTACCACCCCATCACCTCCCCCCTCCCCCCCAAAAAATAATAAAAATAAAGAAAGCAAAAAGACAAAGAGAAGGCTGCTCCAAGGCAGTGTTACTTGTACGGGCGACGCGCGTAATTTGGGCCAGCAGAGCGGAAGCTAACTTGGTAAGCAGTAAAAACAGTTTGCGGAATTAGAACAGGATACGTACTTTTATTGTACCTGTATCATTTTGTTGCAGGTGGAAAGCTTACCCCTCCACAGTATCCACTAGCTCCTCGAGTGTAACGGGGAAAACGGCGCAAAATATTTTTTACGGACGCTAGCACCTGGTGACATCTGGTGCTATAAAGCTATAGCGGAGAGGTTGACGTCTCAGACACCCCGAAACCTGCAACGAAAGATACAAAAAAGCTTATTGAAAAGTAGTAACGGTTCAAGTTAATGTTTGTATAGGAATGTACAGGTCAATTTCGATTAACATGAGTTAAGGGAAGGTTTAGTTAGCCCTAATGATACATAAATAAAGCACCATTAAAAAAGGCTACTTATACCCTTGAAACACAGAGGAGTATCAATATATCTGCCGTGAGGTAACATAGGGAAACTGACGTTTCGTGGGTGCGTAGTATCTAAGTGTTGTGCTCGGAGACACCACCACGTGGTATACCTAATAAGGATTATTTAAGCACCTCATTAGTCAGATTGAATGCTTACAGCTTCGATGCAAATAGAGCTAGAAATACGAAGTTCGGGGTGTATCTGCAAGTACAACAGTAACCTCTTTAGCGCGGTGTGTACAACTGTACACATCAACTTGAGAGGCGCTTCACGGGCCATGTGTTTTCTTCCAATGACATGAAACGCAGTGTGCGCATTCGTGCAGGCTTGGTGAGTGATAACTAGCTGCCATTTAACATCGCTGTGCTGTGTACTGCTCCAGAGGATCACTGTGCTGGAGACACTACCATGTTCGACGATCGTTCGACGTGCAGCGCTCCAGAACCAACGTCAAGACTTACTTTAAAGTGCGAAGCACTTTAGGGGCCCGGCGTTCGTATAATTTCATAGCTTGGCGGTGACGAAGGCAAAACCACGAGTAGCATAGCATCTGTAGCATACTGAGCGCGTGCTGGCGCCAAGGAGAGGTTTTTTTTATTATTGTAATAGAAAATAAATGAAGGAGTTGTTGTCACCATTGCTTGGTGACGGCTACCCCTTTCCACATAGCCTCTTTAAGGAGGATCTTCCCTTTGTTCGTCGAGCGCCTTAATGATGATAAGTGAGCTCGCGCTCCGCCAAGAAGTCTTCCCCTTGTGCTTCGAGCGCGTTGATGATGATAAGTGCGGAACACTTTAGAGGCCCGGTATGTCGTAGGCTGTCGTATGCTGTCGTCGCTTGGCGTAACGCAGGCCAAACCTCGTATAAAAATTTAAAAAAAAATGAGGAAGCAAGCGAGGAATGGAAAGAGAGAAAGGTAGGGAAAAAATAGGGAGAAAAATAGAAAGTGCAAGAAAGAGAAAGAAATATATAAAGAGAGATGAAGCAATAAATAGGAATAAAGAGAGAAAAGAAAATACAGGAAAGAACGGGAAAGTGAAAAAGAAAGAAAGAGAGGAACAAAGAAGGAAAAAAAGCGAAGGGAAACAAATATTAATAGCAATAAGATCTGGGGTTTAACGTCCCAAAACCACAATGTGATTACGAGAGACGCCGTAGTCGAGTGCTCCAGAAATTTCGACCAACTGGGGTTCTTTAACGTGCACCTAAAGCTAAGCACACTGACCTCAGGCATTTTCGTCTCCATCGAAAATGCAGGCGCCGCGGCCTGGATTCGATCCCGCGACCTTCGGGTCAGCCGCCGAGCGCCATAGCCACTACACCACCGTGGAGGGGAAGAGAAACAAAGAAGGCCGCCCAGTCCGCACTTCCATCAGGCTTCGCACCCCTAGCGCGAGCTGCCTTAATTTTTTTTCTTTCCTGAAACGAATAGATGAAAAAAAAAACGGCGCGTGTATTCTTGACCTTATACTTGATTCTTCTCTTGCAAGGATGAAAGCTTAACTGGTTCCTGAATAATTACATATTTAATTACAGCCTCATCAACATTGTTGACTGAAACACAGAAAACAGCACAGTCCTTCATTTTCTTGTTTGGAATGTAATACTGAGTGCCTTGGAATCATGCCATGCGTTTTTGAGGCATTTTCAGACAGTGCATCATAATACGCACCTGAAGGGAAGTGGCTACAGCAATGTATACTCTGCACTCGGTCTCAATTCAGCGTAAGGTAAACGTGACGTAACTCGCTGCGCCCGTGCGTAACGTGAACCTCTCCGGTCGCTATTGTAGCGATGCAGCGTATAAGCGCAGAGGGGCATCGTATTTTCACAAGTCTTTATATTAATTTAGTCCCGTGGTATTTTTTCTCGTTTAGGCACTCATAAAAAGATGTCGACGACAGTAATGATGAAAAAGGCATTTGTAAGACACATAAATAACAATAGCTGGCACGGCGTCTGACGGCACAGCGCAACGGTTGCCAGGCAATGTCACATCGTCCACTACAGAGAAAACGACGCATTTATTTCAACATTCTCTCTCAACAACGAGAAGGTTTAACGTTCTGACACTTTCTTCAGCAGAGCTCTTCACACGAGACGCGGCAGCACAAACTGTCCGTTGATAAAGAATCGATATGTCCCGGAGAAGGAAGACAAAACGAAACAATTGATTTTGTAAATTGACATAATAATTCATGGAATTTAGATGGCCGTGTGCTGCAGAGTGAGGAAGCAAATTATATGAAGCACACCTTAAAGCAATAGCCGACGTCTATTACAGTCTGTAAGCTATGAAACGTTTGACTTCTACCGAGAGGAAAACAACACGCCAAGTGTAACCAGTCATTCGCTTCAGTTTTTTCGGATAATGTACTGTGTCTAATTGAAAATAAATGCCGAATGTAAAATAATATCAGAATTATTGGATGGTCGAGTATTTAAAGTATGTACCAAACACAGTAGCAGGTTAAACGCGATCAGCACTCCGACTTACTACAGATTGAGAAAAAGCCTAAACAAGTGCAAATTCCGAGTTTGGCCATTTTGGCGTTACAAGAAAGCTTTCAGGTGCTCTCAATGTTTGTACAGCTTTCCCGGCCAGTTTACAAAAAACTCCTACACTGCTCTAGGGGCTTATACCTCGCCTAAGAGGACACGGACTTTATGGCTTGCGACTACAGTCGACTATCATCGATCAATTTGGGGCTGTGACAATTCCCCGTTGCAGTAGTTCAATCGCCAGAAAACGCGTTTCTTCCGCCTTTTTTGTAGGGGCAATGAAATTTGCTTATTGCTTCTATTGTTTTGTACGTCTTCCTTTCCACGCTTCGGCAGCTATTCCCAAACTTGAAAATAAAAGACGCACGCCGGCATTGCACTTATCCAGAGTGAAGTTGTTTGGCTTTCTGCCGCTTCGATAGCTTTTTTATTGGCCATCGGGCGCGAACACTAAAAAGCTCTCGAACTTTTGTGACGATTCACTTTATGGCTTTATAACATTGCTCGCTCTTTAATATGCAACCTACATGAGCTCAGCATTATTTTATTTGTAGGTACTTCGACTAACAGTGACCCATTTAATTGCATATTGTGTGTTTGAAGAAAATGCAGTCACCGACTATGCAATTTGGACGCCAACTTTACCCGGTAAAGATTTTGAGCGTGAATAAGAGACGCAAGAGTCTTAAATGCCTTCCGCTCTTTTTGTTTGTTCAATAATGGTTTCCGAAAGCTTCAGTGAATTCATGGCGTGTTCCACATGCAAGGACGCGTTATCATCGGGCAAGGTGCCCGTGATGAACGGAACTTTATTTCCACTCATGAAGGAAGGAGGAAACAGAAAAAGGAGAAGGCAGGGAGGTTAACCAGAAACACTTCCGGTTGGCTACCCTACACTGGGGGATAGGGGAAGGGGAATAGAAAGACGAGAAATAGAGAGGAGGGAAGAGAGAGAAGAGATGCAGTGCATTCACTAGATCGTGGGGGATTGCACCACAAGTCAGAGGCGTTCGCACAAGCCCGTCGTTCTCAAAAAACACAAGAGTGCTTTCACTGCCTTGTGGAGCATCGAGAGATGTGGACGGTGCTGTAGTAGCACCTGCACAGAAATTGGCCAATCATCCAGTCGCCGCAGTGCGTTGGACAGTACTTGTCTCTCCGAGGCAAAACGAGGGCAGTTGGACCAGCAGGGTTCCGATGTTTTCTTCGGCGCCGTCAGACATCACATGCCGCGCTGTCAGTCATTCCGATTAGCGTTGTATATGCCTTCGTAAAAGCAACTCCCAACCAAAGGCGATAGAAAAGCGAAGCTTCGCGTCGATGAAGGCATGATGGAGGTTGGAGTGCAGTGAAGGGTTCAGTTGATGTAGTCTGGTATGTCTTATGCTTGGTGCGCTTCCACTCCGTCAGTGTGAGACTGCGGGCCAGTTGTCGAATTTGCCTTGCAGCGCCTGTCCTTGAAAGCGGAATTGGGGCGATGTTTGCTTCCTGATGTGATGCGCGAGCAGCGTGATCGGCGGAATCATTTCCACTGATGCCGCAGTGGCCAGGTAACCACTGGAAGTCAATATCGTGGCCTTTTTGAACTACGTGGTGGTGAAGTTTCACGGTTTCATATGTCAACTGTTCGTGGCATCCTCGTCGGAGAACTGACCGCAGGCACTGTAACGCCGGTTTTGAGTCAGAAAACACAGCCCATTTACTTGGGCTTTCAATATCAATAAATTCTAGTGCGCTGCGCAGAGCCGCGAATTCTGCCGCCGTAGACGTCGTCGCATGTGAAGTTTTAATACGCAGAGTTATCCCTTGTGATGGTATAACCACCGCACCACCAGAACTGGGTGATGTAGTCGAGCCATCCGTATAGATGTGGACGTGGTTACTGTAGTTTTCGTACAGAAGGAGTGGGCTCAATTGTTTCAGGGCATGTGTCGGTAGGTCTGACTTCTTCCGCACTCCCGGAACCGTTAAGTGAACTTGTGGGCGGCTCAAGCACCACGGAGGGAACACTGGTTTTGACGCAGGTGCGTACCCCGCAGTAAATGATGAGCGATGTTTGCCGACAGTGGCACTATATGTCGTGCGGGGCCTTTCGTACAGCGAGGCTTGGCCAGATGGTGGGAAGGGTCCTGGCATAATGCCTGAGGTACATACGCATTGTCTCGGTGATAATGTGTGTCGTGATTGAGTAGTCTTGCGTGATGGCAATGGTTTCAGCCGTTGACGCGCTGCGGGGTAACCCAAGGCATATCTTAAGAGCTTGGGCTTGAATGATCTGAATTGTGCGCAGGTTAGACTGGCCGGTGTTCGATATTGCAGGTAAGCTGTACCGTAGGAATCTAATAAACAGAACCCTGTACAGTTGTAGCATAGATGGTATCGGCACTCCCCATTTCTTTCCTGCAAGAAATCTGAACATGTGACATATAGCAGTCAGCCGCTTCTTCACGTAGTTCACGTGTGGAGTCCAAGACAGGTTTCTGTCAATTATGACTCCCAAGAACCTGTGGCTTCTGCTGATTAATATAAGGTCTCCGTTAATTGATATACCATAGGCAGACATTGGCTTCCTTGTGAATGCTACCACTGCGCATTTCCCGCAAGACACTTCGAGGCCTTGTTTACGAAGGTAGCAGGACGTCATTGTGGCTGCCTTCTGAAGGCGGGCGCGAAGCTGAAGCCGTGTCACACTTGAAGTCCAAATGGAGATGTCGTCAGCGTAGATGGAAAGCTTTACGGTGCTTGGTAAGCTTTCGACCAGTCCAATGAGGGTTATATTGAAAAGCGTAGGGCTTAGAACTCCTCCTTGAGGGACTCCTCGGCTACTGTAATACTCAGTTGCCGGGCCATTCTCCGTGGTCACGTAGAACGACCTTCTCTGCAAGTAGCTGCACACCCACATATATATCTTGCCACCATGACCTACTGTTTCTAATGCACTCAGGATGGCTTCATGGGAGACATTATCGTAAGCCCCCTTCACGTCTAGAAACAGAGCAACACACAATCTCTTACAGGCCTTATGGTGTTCGACATATGTCACCAGATCAACAACGTTATTGCCGATCGGCCGCGCCTGAATCTGGCCATGGCATCTGGATAGATTTCATAGTGCTCCAAGTACCATTCCAGTCGTGTTAGAATAATTCTTTCCATTGTTTTTCCCACGCAACTGGCAAGCGCGATAGGACGGTATGAGGAAATGTCCAGAGGCTACTTGAAGCAAAACGGAAAGGCGAGCTAGTTGGTACTGATTCATAATGGTGTAATAGTAGCGCAAAAAAAGACGAGGACAAGAAAGTGAACACCACAAGCGCTTACTCACAACTGAAAGCTTTATTGCTTGAACAGAAAATACATCTAAACTTGACGATCGACTAATTCCCGCGCATGCGCATCATGGGCAAGGCAAAAGGCAAAAACCAGAAAAAAAAACACATCACCTTCAACCCTCCGCCCCCCAACAGGCTACCCCCTTTCCTTGAGTAGAATTACTTCCCTCTCCGATATGGCTAAAGAAGGATGGCTAACGCACGTAGACACCCTCGTGCTAATATGAAAAGCTTCTGCGAGTTCTCGTGTAGTGCGATCGCGGTGTTTGAACAAGACCTCCGTTGCGGGGAATTGCGCTTCGCACCGGCACTCAGCGCAGTGCATGGCCAAGTGCGTTAAGGGTCTCCCCTGCAAGGAAGACTGGTGCTCCCTTAGACGTATGTTCAAACATCGGCCTGTCTGGCCGACGTAGACACGACCACACGACAGAGGGATGCAATAGACGACGTTGGCCCTGCACGACACAAACCTAACTTTGTGGTTCATAGAGAAACCGCGCGTCCCGACGTTGTCAAGCCTGTTGCCGACCATTGAACATAATCTGCCTAGCTTGTTTCTAGCAGAGAAAACCACCTTCAGCCCAAATCGCTGGGCTGTCTTCTTAAGCCGATGTGAGAGCGCGTGTACGTATGGCATAACAGCCATTTTATCATTTTGATCTGTGTTCTGGCCGCGTGCATCGATACCTTTTATCTGTTTGATGAGGCGCTGGCAGGTGATTTGTATTACCGATGTAGGAAAGGCTGCGTTCTTTAGACGATCCACCTGCTCCTGAAAGCTGCGAAGAGCGAAATGCGCACACGATCTGTTGACAGCGGACTTCAGACACGACATAGCAATGCCGTCCTTCACCAGTTTACAGTGGAAGGAACGGTAGCTCAAGAGCGGTTTCGTAGACCCGGGTGCATACATCCAGCAGAGGGAAGTAATTCTACTCAAGGAAAGGGGGTAGCCTGTTGGGGGGCGGAGGGTTGAAGGTGATGTGTGTTTTTTTTTCTTTTTTTTGTTCTGGTTTTTGCCTTTTGCCTTGCCCATGATGCGCATGCGCGGGAATTAGTCGATCGTCAAGTTTAGATATATTTTCTGTTCAAGCAATAAAGCTTTCAGTTGTGAGTAAGCGCTTGTGGTGTTCACTTTCTTGTCCTCGTCTTTTTTTGCGCTACTATTACACCATTAAGAGGCTACTTGCCAGCTTTGAGAAGCGGAATGAGGCGATTTGACTTCCGTGCTTGGGGAACTGTACCAGTCTGCCAGGAGTTGTTGTATAGGTGCAGCAGTGCCTTCCGAGCTTCGTCTCCAAGGTTACAAAGAGCACGATATGTGATGCCGTCAGTTCCTGGCGCCGAAGAACGTCTGCACAATGCCAGTGCAGCTTCTAGCTCATCCATAGAAAGCGGGCATTCCATGCGGTGATCACGTGAGAGAAATGGGAGGTCGAGCTCCAACGTCCTTGTATCTGTGAAATTTGAGTAGCCGGCAATCCTTCTACAGATGGATTCTGCGACATCAATCTGGTTACACTGCAAGTGAAGTGCCAGAGATTTAAACGGGTGTCGCTGACCAAAGGTTGTGCGAAGACCACGGACAGTTCTCCATATAAGCAATAAAGGCTTTAGCGGATCCAACGACTCGCAGAAGGATGCCCATCGTCGCGAAGCCGGTTTATCAATGTGACGCTGTATTTTCGTCTGAGTGCGTCTAGCATGTCTCAAATCATCCTTGCACTTTGTGCGTCTATATCTTCGTTCCGCGCGACGCCCCATTGCACGAAGCTTCTCAAGTCAGATGTCGAAATCGGTGCGTGTGTAACTCGTGTAACTCGTCAAAAGCGAATGCGTGGTGTTCTGCAGGGCATCCTTTATCGCGGCCTCTTGGTTATAGGATGAGCCGTCACTACAACAGTATTCCATTACCATCTTGAATTTCGGCCAATCAGTGCATTCCCTACTGAAAGCGTTCCGTATGCCAGTACCATAATTCCATATGTTTCGTACGGAATCCCTATGTTTTCCGTATATTTTCTATATATTTTCCGTACATTTCCGTAAGAATCATACGGAAACATACGGAATTATGGTACTGACTTACGGAACGTTTTGAGTAGGGTTGGAGGGCTCTGGAGGACTTGGAGCTGGTCAAACCTACTATCCTCAGATAAGTTGGAATGTCGTCGCTACCCCGCGTTTCCAAGACTCCACACCCGTGGGCGATCACTGGTGATTTTAATGCCCACCATTTCCTATGGGGAAGCTCCAAGGTCAACTCTAGAGGAAGAAAGTTGGTGTCCTTTGCCTCGGAACACGAACTCTGCGTTTCAAATGATGGAAGCCCTACCTACCTACGTGGATCAGCCTACAGCAGCTGCCTTGACCTTAGTCTTGTTTCACACTCGTTCACGAGAAAAGTGCACTGGTTTTCTCAGTATTAGGGAACTAAAAAACCAAGGAACTGCGGACTAAAATGAACAATAGAAACAAAATGAAAACAAGTTCTACTTATTGTGGCGGGAAAGTCCTTCGATAGCCGAAAGTAACTAAACTTTGTTTTCTAAAGCACTGCACTATAATCAATGCAATAGCGTCTTCGCCACGTGTTTTGCGCGACGATGCAAAAAGCCATATCGCGACTATTATGTGTGCCCAGTCGCTCAACGATAGGTGACCGTCATCGAAGTGAGCCGTTAATAAGAAGGACGTCAGAACAGCCTGCGAATTTTATTTTCCAGCGCCGAAAATTACTCCACGTTAACTTCTACTGCGTAGTAGAACAGCATCAGTTCACTATCATTAAACACATGTTGTTAGTTCCATTTTAGAGGAATGATAAAGAAAAATCGAACGCGCTTTTGCAGCTCCTAGCGTGTCTTGCTTTTTTGACCCACTGATGGCCCAGCCTATTTTAGCGCAACGAGCAAATATATCACAATATATAGCATGACCTGAGAGAAACACGACCACGTATTTTCTGAAACTAGGAAACTATTCATACATGTGCAGTCCTACCATTGTATCGTGTCACAATTTCCTAAACTACGCTATGACTGACTCGTTCCAACTCGCCCAACAAGCAACGTTGCACAATTTCCTCACGAGTCTTTTTTTACTCGCTGATAAAAATAAAAGTTTACTCAAAAGGCCAGTCACTATCATCCCGCACGAAGGTTCATTTGAAGAACGACGCAAGCGGCTACAGGTGCGGTCAGTTCCTGTTCTGTGCGCGTGTTTGACATGCTTTTGACACTTTCTTCATTACTTGCTGTTGCAGCGGATATTGCATTATTTGAGTGGCGTTTATAGCCCAAAGGCAGACAAAGAAATTAAGGAGGACCGCAACACAAAAAACAATTACCGATAAGAGTGATTCAGAAGGCCATGCCTTTCTGGCCTTCTGATTTCAAGCTGTCAAAGGTTCCTTTCGACTAATTGACATTATACTTGCTTATGAACGTGTATGGCATATGCTAACGATTTCTGTCTTCCAGCTGAAATTTGTATGCTCCGCGAATCAACTCACCACGATTTCTGGGCATCAGTTTACCTAGTGCGCCAAGCATTATCTGTTTCATCATTATTGACGCTGTTAGTAATGGCCCCGTCTACGCTTCCAAGGCTTTTCAGCTTATTAAAACGAAAGCTTTGCATACCTCATCAAATGCGAAAATTGACCGGCGTCTCCCGTCGGAGGTGTCAACGCGAGTAGTGCAAAAACCATCATCGCGTCATGAAGTCACCTTACGACGTCATCGCGACGCAGAGATCTCCAAAATATATGACGTCATCATGACGTCATTGTGACGACACACTGTGTGAAGTCCTCACATGACATTCTTGCTTGGTCAAAGATCAGCCGATTACAGAGGCAGTGCAAAACCAGTCGAGGTGCCTCCATGCGAGAGGCAGTGCAAAACCAGGTTAGGCGCAGAAAGCTTCCATAGGGTGGCGGGGCAGGATGAACACATCGCTTGGGAAGAAACAGGAGATGAATTTCGCGTTCGAGTCGCCTTAGGCGAATGCATAAGGGACCCTGTGCGTTTGTTCTTGGGCCATGCAGTTACAATAAATTATACAGAGACAGGGTCCCATAGTCGGAGACTGAAGCGGGGCCATTCCTTAAATGTTTTGCAATTAAAGCGCAACAAAGAGAAAAATCGAGCAAGCAGAAGGTAAGGAACTTGTTGAGAATAGGGAAAAAAGTAAAGGTATGAGGTTACGTTAGAGAACGTAACTCATATCTTTACGTTAGAGAACGAGCTATAAGTTTCAGAAAAAACATTACTGCAGTTAAACTAGAGATCACACAATTAACTGGTTCATATTACAATGAGTGGAAGTTAATGACTATTTATGGCGTATCGTAGATTGTTGGAACGTTTTAGTGCGGGAAAAGATGTAGTCGCCTTTCTGTTATTTAGTATTACATAAATGTAACAGGAACATCAGTTGTGAAGCATGCATTCTTTTATTTGAATGAAGAAGTAAGTCATGACTAACAAATTTGTTGGGTATTTGCGCAGTTAGTAGCTTGAAAATGCAAGTGATATCGTTAAGGACTAGTACAAATAAAAGTGTAACTTTGACAATGCGATTTAACTGATATTTCGCATTTGTTTTAACCATTGTTAACACATAGTTCTAAAGTTTCCACAAAATGTCCGCACTAATAAACTTGGCCGTATCTTATCAAATTCTTCTGGTATCTTAAGGCTAATCATAGACGTCCGCACAAGAAATAGCACTACTTCTGTTGTACCGGGTTGCTTGCTTGTTCGACACTCCCTGTGCACCTTGCTGCACTGCATCTTGCTGTAAGCGTTCAGGAAGATTAACGCAACAGCGTTAAAGAGCTCGTCCCGCAGAAATTCTGGTGTTGGCGTCGGTGTCGTTGGTTGTGAGCGAAAATTGCACCAAGATGCAAATAAAGAAAATAATATAAATCTTCGGTCCGAATGAGAATCGAATCCAGGCCTTCCGCGTGGCAAGCAGGTTTTCCACCACAGAGCCACTCCATTGCTGGAAGTGCACTGAAATGAACATTAATGCTTCACAAACATACGCGTCCTGCGTACATGTGTCACATCACGAGATGTAATATCGCAGTAAAACGGGGTACAAGCGTATATTGCCATCGGGCGTCACGCCATGTGAATTACATAACGAGTTGGTTGTTTAAAGCCCGCCATCCATTGCAAAAGGCACATACATTACTGCGCGTATGCCCTTACGAACACGTAGTAGGTGTATGGCAACTTCGAAAAAGTATCACGCACGTAGTTGCTGCTGGTTTAAAGCACGGCACCGATTTCAAAGGGCACACATATTAGTGCGCGCATTCACTTACACACACGTAGCGGGTACACTGTTCTCATAAAAGTGCTGTTGAAGAGGGCGGAAACCTTTACCTTTACTATAAGTGTGTCATCTCTGTGTGTGTGTGTGTGTGTGTCAATGGGCGACGGAACATAATGACAAGCGAAACAGAGCGCCATGAGGATAGGGCCGGATATCGCTATCGCGTTCAGCTCTTTAAGGCGAAGCTTAAACGTCCCCCAATCGATTTTAGATGCGAAGTATCTTATGGCGGAGTTCAATCCGGTGGTGGTGGTGGTGGTGTGCGGCGTGACCACCCTTACTGCGCATGCCCATACCCTCTCCACTCACCCTCTCCCCTCCCCCTCACCACGTCCCCTCTCCGCTCTCTTCCCCCTCTCCACTTCCCCTCCCCCTTTCCACTCTTCCACTGACACGCGGGCTAGACATGCCGAAATGCTCTCCTGCGCAACGCCGCGATGAGCACCAGCGCATGCGCGTCCCCTCTCTCTCCTCTCCTACGCTGCCCCCCTCTCGCACGCATGCCGACTGCGTTCCCCGCTCGCCCTGCGAGAGTTAACGGCAAGGCTAGAGGGAAGACAAGACGCGCGTAGCGTTCCTCTTCGCGTTCCACGACGCGAGGTCGGTAGCATGCCCAAATAACGCCAACGGAACGCGATTGTGCAAGTTGTCCGGCTTCGCATCGCCTCATGGTCCCCTTTAGCGGGAAATGGTGTAATTTTTTATTTAGACTCTGGCAGTACCAATTTCTCAGAGATCAAGCAGAGTACTGTCTTTCTTCACAATTGCGGCTGTTTGGGCGTGTTGGTATGACATGACCAATAAGTTCTAAGCGCACAGACGAGGACAAAAACACGTATGACACACAGGTGCTAGTTATAAGTGTTTTAGGGGCGAAGCACATTTGGGCCAAGCCTTGTCCCTCCCTCGTCGTCGTTGTCCGTAGCTCTGGTTTGCATGGAGTCGCTAAGACATTCAACAATACACTAATATTAATCATAATTGTGACAGCACAATATAAAACACCTAGAAGCAAAGACCCTTTATACTAGTCTGAGATTTCAACGTAGACAATATGGACCTTAGGACCTAGCGTTGTGGTGGTGGTGGTGAAAAACTTTATTATAAAAGAGAGTGTATGAGCCCATGAAAGGGCCCTACAAACTAGGTGACATCCTCAGTCCGGGACATCATTGAACGATACCGCTGCTTTTGCTCGCGCAATGAGGGTTCGTTGGGCCCCTAGGTCAGAGCAGCTAAGCAGCGTCGCCTCTTAGTCTTCTCGCGTAGGGTTGGGGAGGGGGGGAATGGCTGTGTTCAGCTGGCAGGCCCATACCATGTCCGCTGTCATGGTGGTTAGAAAACCGTTGCTATAGTCGAAGCATATGTGTGTATGTGAATAAAAAAGGTTCACAATAGACGAAAAACAATCATAATTGTGACAAAACCACATGAAACACCTACACGCACAAACCCTTTATACTAGTCGGCAACTTCAATGTACACAATATAGACCTTGAGTACGGGGCAATGGCCTTTCAAGAAAAATGTAATGCGGCTCCGCAGCGGTTTCTAGATTTATTGTCCCTCTACATGACGTCTACTTTTGTAGAATGGGATGGCCAAGTGTTCCTGCAGAAAGCCGGAGTGTGCATAGGGTCATGCATAGCGCCAGTGCTCAGTGACCTGTATTTAGCCACGCTTGACACGAAGCTAAATGAAGAGCTATCAGGATTCAGCGTCGCAAAATTTTCAGATTTGTGGATGATTTTCTGGCCATAATGAACAGTAACGTGGAACATGTTCTTAGTGAGGTGGCAAAAATTATAAAGACATATGAAAGGTGCCTCCAGCCTTTGCAAATCACGCATGAAATGCCTGAATATAACATGCTCAAATCCTTGACCTAAAGCTGCTTTTTTTCCCCCGTCATGTGTGCTGGATCTACGAGCCACGGAGCAGAAAACCCCTTTTGCCGTTCGTGTCTGCTCACACAAAATTTGTAAAAGGGGGAATCGCACAGATGTGTCTGCTCAATGCACTCAAGAAGTCCTGCTTGCACCGTATCAGTGAAAGCTTTGGCTGTCAGATACAGCGCTTGGCTGCAGCAGGCTACCCAGAGCACTTGACCGTAAGCTGTAGCCGAGGTTCTCCTGCGCAAGACGAAGAAGGCGTGTCAGCGGGATCAAACGGACCAAAACGAGGAACGAGATCAAAGGAAGGTGGCTGTAATTCGATATCTGCACTCAACAGTCACACCGTCTCAAGAAGATTGGCGAAAATGCAGGCGTCAGAGTCGTCATGTCAGCCCCCCAGAAATTGACCAACTTATGCAACGTGACTTCACCAGTAAAAAAGGAAATGCAATACACAGCACAAGAACAGATACGTCTCATGCGCCGAAGGTGTTGTGTACAAGATACCGCTGTCGTGTGGCAGAACATAGTCGGGCAGACGGAAAGATGCCTCAACAACCGTTTAAGGGAGCACAGCGGGAGCGTGGCAAAAGGAAGACAAGGGCACCTGGGGCAAGATTGCCAGGAGTGTGGGTGCATACCGTACTTTGACAATACGGCAGTGTTGTTTAGATACAAAGACCGGTGCACGCGTGAAATAATAGAAGCCGCAGCAATGAACTGCGGTGATTACGAGTGTGTCAGCACACCATCCCTTCTCTTATCCCAAAGAGAAATGGGATATCTTGATGGCAGCGGGTAAAATTGCAATGCAACGAACACGTGTGGTGTTAAAAATGCAATGCAATGAACATGTGTGGTGCTGATCAGATGAGTGGCTGTAGTTGTTTCTTCTTTTATTTTCTTTATTTCACTGTATATATTTGCGAGCGCAGATATTAAACGTTAGTTGGAAGTAAGCGCTTGTGCTCGTTGTATTCCTTCGTCCCTTGTGTAGAAGTTCCGCGCTATAAATCTCGTCTTTGTGTCACTTTATGTCCCTCAATTTACAATATATGGGGCAACGCTAGGGTAACATATGTGAGACACACAAAAAATGGTTGAACAGTACACTAATATTAATCATAATTGTGACAGAACAATATAAAATTCCTACAAGCACAAACCTTTTATATTAGTCGGCGACCACAACGTACACATTACGGACCTTAGGACCTAAATTCATCCAGTCGTCATCATTCACATCGTGGAGATGGAGTATATGACGTCTCGATAGGCTATACGATCCATTTCTTTGCCAACTTCAGGCTAGATCCGATCGATGAACCATTGGCTCTACATTTCGCGGACCGCAAAGCTGTAATAATGAAGGCAAAGGGAATCCACAACTCAACACGACATACGAGTTATGACCGACAAACCACATTGCATATAACTGTACACACGCGTTGTCGCTCATTTACTTGCGCGAGTGGGCAATGTCACGGGAGATTCACGGTTACCGAACGATCCCCAGTGCTTCGCCCACTCATCATCATTGACTTCGTGGATATGCGTGAATATTTTTTTCCTCGTCTGTGCGCTTAGGAATTATTGGACTGTCTTTGTGTAAACGGGGCCTCACATACTTTCTGGCAACACACTGATATAATTTACAGCCAGTTAGTGTGAGATATTAGAGAACATTATTCACAAAGATGTTAATATGAAATAGCCGCCGACCATAGCTATACTGAAGATGAATAATATAATATATGGGGTTAACGTCCCAAAACCACGATATGATTATGAGAGACGCCGTAGTGGAGGGCTCCGGAAATTTCGACCACCTGGGGTTCTTTAACGTGCACCTAAATCTAAGTACACGGGCCTCAAACATTTTCGCCTCCATCGAAAATGCAGCCGCCGCGGCCGGGATTCGATCCCGCGACTTCGGGTCAGCAGCCGAGTGCCATAACCACTAGCCCACCGTGGCGGGGCATTATATGAAGCTGAAAAGGAAGATTTTTGATTTTCATTGTTGGGCAGTCACCATTTTGCCTAAGGCTGAATACATGGCAAATAGACATGTGCCATTGCCAAGGATTGTAGATGGCGGGGTCCTATAAGGGCTTAAGTGACAACGCACTACATGCGTTGCATTACTTTACTTGCGAAAATTAGGCGCACACACAAAACAGTTCAAGTGAAATGGAACAGTGCTAGCGCCAGTCCATACTGCTCGCGATTTTGTGTGTTTTTTTTTTTCAAATTTTCGTTGTTAAAGTGAATGGGAGCTCCAGCAAACAACCAAGACCGCCTTACCGCTTTGACTGCATATGTTGATCACGAGTGGTGCTTTATGCCCCCGGCTCAAGAGATCTCTAAAGACTGCATAGAAGCAGGCCGTCAGTGACTGAAGGACCCGACCCGACCCTCTAACAAGATTTGGACAAGACCTTCGCCCGTTTCCGCCGTGCGACATCTGGATATAAATGGGTCGTGTACTACATTGCGCCGTACGCAATTCCATACTTCATACGAGATATTGCACTGCCAGCGTCATCGAGGTTTCTGTGTAGGACATATTTTTAGTGCACGGTCCTTCGCTTAACTTGCTCACTGACCGCAGCCGTAGCTTTCTCCCAGCGGTCACCGAAAGTATGTTAGGCCCTTGCTCAACAAAACACTTGTTCACCACATCATGCCATCAACTGACCAGCGACTTGACGGAAGGCCTCCACCGTCCCATCAGCCACGCGCTCCGGAAGCATGCTGAGACCGATTACCACATCTGAGATCTTCAGTTACCACATGTAATGCTCGCTTGTAATCCTTAGCGTCACGATATTGCCACTCTTTAGGATTATACGTCGTCTAATTCTTTTCCAAGGCCGCGCGGTCTGTCAATGAATATTCCCGGAACGCCGTTGCGACGAAGGCCGTGACCACGCGCGGCAGCTCGCCCGCACCTGTCTGCTGACCGCGCAGAAGCACAAGAGACGCCTCTTTGATTGCCATCATGGCAGGGGCACACTTTTCGCCGGCTGACAATGTGCTTGTAGGGGATCCCACCCACCGTGTGGTGCTTTCGAAAATCTGCTATTCCGTTACACAGGTCCATACCGCAAAGCACGAAAATGACATGTAACGTACGACATACCCTTCGAAAGTGCATTAGCGTCGTCATCAGCTTCAATTACCTCTATTCACGCATGCGGGGTTGTGCTGATGGGTGTGTAACACAGCGGGTGTTGATACGGAACAGGCACCACAGCGCAGCTGGAGAGCCTTCATCATCACACATCACGATTATGCACATAGGCGTCAGACTCTGCCAGGCGGCGCTGCGAAAAACACCGCCACCAGCGCCCTCATCGTAGCCCTGGCACTAACTGGGTAGTGCAAAGAGAGCCGCCCGCAAGCGAATGTGCATAGGCCGCAATATAACCCTCCTCTTTCGTTGGTGTCAAGGCGCGGTTTCCTGAAAATCAAGGACCTGGCAAGCTTCTTCCGCCAATCCCCGCTTCAGAAAACAAAGGAAGCTGATCAAAGCGAACTGCGAGTACAATGCAAAATAGTTTTAGTTATTCACGCGCGCTGCAACTCGCAAGTACAAGCGAGCATCACACGACACCGAGTTCGAGGCAAGCCCTCCGACATCCGTTCTCTAGAGCCTAAATGCGTTAAAATCGGGTATATACGTATGCCACAGCGATAAAGTACCTACATACACGATCATTTACTTAGCTATGCATCTTACGATCAGTGGGCAAAACTCGGTTCATCAGGGGCGAATGGCTCCGGCGATTTTCGCCTTTTCAGTTGCATTCTCCCCTTAATTCATTAATCATCTCTCGCTTCCTGTGCTTGAAGTGTTTTATACGCATCCTCAAATGGTCTCTTGATGGTCGTCTTCCGTTTGTATGTACTGCAAGTGGGGATACGTGCGTGTCCACTTTCGCGGGGTACAACCAAAGGCAAAACCGTGGCCTCCGAGATAGCTACGGCAACCGCGGAGGACACGGGCGAAAAAACCTGAAGGGGGGTCACGACCAACATTCTGCGATTTACTTGTATGACGCACGTGGTGTTAGCTTAGGTTAGAACCAGAAACTCTGGGCCTTCAAAACATACATACCGTCCGCGATGCTGTGTTGTGACGACCAAACTCCGTCGCGGTGTGCGTATCACGCGTCTCCAGTCTGCCTCTAGCTGCTCCCTTCCGTGTTACACGACAAGCACCGTGGTCAGAAGCCTCTGCTGGGCTTCATAGTCAAGGTACCACGGTTTTGCATCAGGGCTACGCAAAACAACAGCAGAGCCACACATTCATGCCACCGGCTGTGGGAGAACGCGGGTACTTCGCTTACCCCAACACGCTCGCAACGGCCCGTCCTCCAGCGCTCTCGCTTTCTTCTTCGTACGACAACTATGGAAATCGGTAATTATGCACATACACATCATTGGAACGCTCCACAGAAACCAGGAATCACGTACACACACAGACATTCACAATCCAAAACTTGAAGTCAGGCTCAGCGCGTGAACTCTGACACTGTAATCCCTACGCTACGCTGCCACACATTGCATTCTGAGAGGACTCGCGCCTCTGTAATATATGCACTTAACATTGTTATCGACTTCGTTTTTGGCATCCGCGACAATATTGTACTTGCGGGCAGCATTTCGTTGGCAATGACGCGACGGGTGGCGGAACCGGAATTGCGCGGGTTGCCATGGATCTGTTGGTTCTACAATTGCAGCATGTTCTTCTAGGTTAGAAATGACGCTAAGCTTGTTAGACCACCATATTAATGAGAACTAACAGACAATAACGCCAAGGAAAGTATAGGGGGTGTTATCTGTAGTATTTAGAATAGAAATATGAAGAAAGTAAAGTGGACGAAAAGATAATTGCCGCGGCAGGGCCCGAAACTGCGACCTTCGACTAACGCGTCCGATGCTCTACCACTGAGCTACGGCGGCGGTCATCCTCCCGTCCACTTTATGGGGTATATATGTGCATTTAAACATTGGAGTGTTAGTCAGCGCCATTCGCAGCCATGGCGGCGAGTGTGGCACACTCTTTTTCTGCCTTTGTTGCGTCACGTAGCACGTGATCTTTTTACGAGCTGGCAGCTGACCAATATTCCCTCGCATACTACCTGAAGGCATCAAGTCTGCCAGAACGAGACCCTCGCTATGAATGAAGGAAAGAAGATGACTCTTAAGGGCTCACTTTGTTTGTTAGACACAATATTAATGAGAACTAACAGACAATAACGCCAAGTTAAGTATAGGGGGTGTTATCTGTAGTATTTAGAATAGAAATGTGAAGAAAGTAAAGTGGACGAAAAGATAACTTGCCGCCGGCAGGAACCGAACCTGCGACCTTCGCAGAGTCATCTTCTTTCCTTCATTCGTAGCGAGGGTCTCGTTCTGGCAGACTTGATGCCTTCAGGTAGTATGCGAGTGATTATTGGTCAGCTACCACCTCGTAAAAAGATCACGTGCTACGTGGACGCCAGAAAGGCAGAAAAAGAGTGTTCCACACTCGCCGCCATGGCTGCGAATGGCGCTGGCTAACACTCCAAGGTTTAAATGCACATATATACCCCATAAAGTGGACGGGAGGATGACCGCCGCCGTAGCTCAGTGGTAGAGCATCGGACGCGTTATTCGAAGGTCGCAGGTTCGGTCCCTGCCGGCGGCAAGTTATCTTTTCGTCCACTTTACTTTCTTCACATTTATATTCTAATACTACAGATAACACCCCTATACTTTCCTTGGCGTTATTGTCTGTTAATTCTCATTAATATTGTGTCTAACAAACAAACGAGCCCTTAAGAGTCATCTTCTTTCCTTCATTCATAGCGAGGGTTTAGTTCTGGCAGACTTGATGCCTTCAGGTAGTATGCGGGGGATTATTGGTCAGCTGCCAGCTCGTAAAAAGATCACGTGCTACGTGACGCCAGAAAGGCAGAAAAAGAGTGTTCCGCACTCGCCGCCATGGCTTCGAATGGCGCTGACTAATACTCCAAGGTTTAAATGCACATATATACTCAATAAAATGGGCGGGAGGATGACCGCCGCCGTAGCTCAGTGGTTAGAGCATCGGACGCGTTATTCGAAGGTCGCAGGTTCAGTCCCTGCCGGCGGCCAAGTTATCTTTTCGTCCACTTTACTTTCTTCACATTTCTATTCTAAATACTACAGATAACACCCCCTATACTTTCCTTGGCGTTATTGTCTGTTAGTTCTAATTAATATTGTGTCTAACAAACAAAACGAGCCCTTAAGAGTCATCTTCTTTCCTTCATGCTAAGCATTGTTGTTTTTTAAGGAAACTCTGTGAAACACGACGCAACATACATAAAAAACGACGCAGCATACACTAACGAGATATTTATATTTGCTTTACTTTGTGAGTTTTCATTTCGTGCTTTCGCACGTGTTCGAAAATCGGGCCTTTCACGCCCAGCTCAAACGCTAAATGTCGTCTGCGTCTTCACGTGAGCATTCGTCTCATACTGGTTCTTCTGTTCCTTCGCCTGAGAGACTTCCGCCTAACATTGCCGACAAATGACAATTTGAGACAATTAAACTGTTGCATTTATTTGTGTGTTTGTCGTTTAAATGTACGACAACATACGGTGGCGCAAAAGTTTGATATTTGGTCGCGTTTTGGGAAATAAGATGCTGTTATTACCCTCTCGTCTGTGGCGAGGGTCTGTTTGGAACCTGTTGTGTCAAACAGGTTCCACTATTGCAGCAACAAAATTTTAGCGTGTTTGAGGAACGCTTGTGTTGACACAATTATGTACCTGCTGTGACCAAACATCTTTCTGCGGTACTACAAACATTTGTGATACATCAGCTTTATGTTGTAGCCACTCGCATGCGATACAATTATATTCTGATCATATGACAGAAATATCGGTCGCCCAGTCTGTGGTTGCATCAGCAATTTGCTGTAACCATTGAAAAGCATTGTTGTAACAACAATAATTTCTGTTGTCCTGATGGCAACTTCTGCAGTGATTTTTAACTTGGTTTAAATCAAATAAAAACGCGAGGCCTGCGCGGAAAGCGCAGTACAGTCACAGCGAAAGCTCGAAGAGCGGCATTTCTAGAGCCCGTCATAAACTCTCTTGTGGCTACCAATACAAGTACACTAGCAACGTACCCACTACGCCACAAATCATAATTTTTGTAAAGTTGGGAAGCACCCAACATGACATCACTCGCCATTCTGCGGAGTAGCGAGGTGCCATCTGTAAGGCATTATGTGCAGTTTCTAGATGCGACGGCTGATGACGATGAATAATTATGACTGAAACTTTTGTTCTGGGTTGGAAGCTTTAAAGGACCCACTTGTTAAGTAATTCGCATTGTGTGACGCCCGTTCGTTATTTAACTTCCCACCACGCTTTATAACATACGCTAACGTGTGAAAGAGATAGAGAGAGGGAATTAACTTTATTGAGACCCTAAGGAAATGGATCATGGGAGCCTTATGTCCTTGGCAACTGCTGTTGCCAAGGGCATGTTCATCATTTTGGCAGCAGCAGTTGCGGCGACATCTTCATCGCCTAAGACTATTCTTCTTGTCGACAGATCGGTCATTTGCCTGGGTCCCTGCGTCGTCAGCACCCACCATGGCCTAAGTCCCGCGTGCGCTTCGCCCCGTTGTGCGCGCATTCAAGCGTCTGTGTCCTGTACAGACAGTTGCGTCTGCGCGGTCCGCACGTTACACTGAACGAGGACCATATAAAGATGCAAACCACGGCACTGACTTCATTTGGCAGCAGCAGTTGCAGCGACATGTTCATCGCCTAAAAGTATTCTTCTTGTCGGCAGGTTCGTTGGTACTTCTGTACACCATTTTAAGTTTGGTTCTGCCGCAGCTGCTGCCAAATTTTCTTGTTGCTCTGTTTGTAGTTAGTGAAATACGTTTACGATGTATCGAATATATCGCGATACAGTGTAGGACGCGGGTATCTCGTTACTTTTCTTCCGGAAATGAGCTAAGTGTTTTCAAGGAGGAAGAAAGATTTTTAGTCCTAATCCAAGCAAAGGCGCGCTACCGGTCGGCGAGAGGTTCCCCGCACGCACACAATGGCCAAGTGGTAAAAGCGGCTGACACCACTGACGGCCGAATTGCGGAAGGACTATTGTCAGCCTCTGCCGACGAAACTAACTGTTTCTCAAGGTAGGTATCGCGCCCCTAATTTTTTTTTCGGGCGGAAAGCCATTTCGCTAGTTCGCGAGTCTTGTCTTGAGGTCCAATCGACGCTGTCTAAATGACAGCCTACTTGAGACGCTGCTGTTGCTTAAGTGCTATCAGCGCAGCAACCTTGTGTCTAACAGACCTTATGTCTAGAATAAATGTATGCCTTCCTAATGCACTAGAGTTCGCTAGTGATTGGAGCGATATTTTTGACAGAGGAACGGCGAAAAAAATCGCGCCTCTTGAAGCACTGCCTAATGAAAAGTGGACACGCTGATCCATGATTTGGTGTCGTGACTTAAACATCAAGCTACGAAACATGGTCTAGGTGAGCATGCTTGCTTTGCGAAAGCGTTCAGTACATCAGCAAGACTTCGGGCACATGAAACAAAAACAGGGGAACTTGTAGCCTCGAACAAGGCGCTCTTGTCTCGTAACGAAGCACTCGAAAAAATAGTGGCTGATTTAGGGCAGTATTCTAGAATGAATAACGTGGAAATCAAGGCTATCCCTACATCGAAAGTGGAAGATTGCATGGCCATTCTGAAGCAAATTGGCGTGGCCATTCAGTACCCTATCTCACCCACTGATATCGACACTGCTCACCATGTTGCCTCGAGATCAAGTGACAAGATCATAATTGCTCAATTGTGCTCACGTGATAAGAAAAAAACGCAGCATATCCACGGAGTGAATGATGATGAGTGGGCGAAGCTGCGGAGGTTGATCGGTAAACCGTGAATCTTCCGTGAATTCTGCCCAGTACATCATCACCGACGTGAGATCGGGCGCGTTTATACTAAAAGTTCGATGAGTTATGACGACTTGCAGCTCACTTTAATTTTACATGTACGCTGTGAATTTTCATTGTTTAGAAAACCATTGCTTGAGAAAACATCTGGCGTCTTTCGTTAAGCAGCTGGCGTCTTTTCGTTTCGCTTTAGAAACATCTGGCGTTCTTTCGTTTTGCTTCTACAAAACATCTGGCGTCTTTCGTTGGTTTATTTCATCAATCAACGGCGTTTTGAACAAAATTTTTATTGTTTAATCACGCACAGGAGAAATCTCACCAGGCACTACCTTGGAGGTAAACAATGGCTGCTAATGGGAATGAGAGACAGAAGAAGTCGGCTTTTAGCTAACACTTACACTTCTACTTCTACTAACGTTTCCTACTGGAACATGCCAATGGCTGCTAATGGGGAATGAGAGACAGAAGAATTCGGCGTTTAGTTAACGCGCACGCTGCGAATTTTTTATTGTTCAACAACACGCAGGAAAAATCTCCCACCGGCACCACCTTGGAGGTCAAAGCGTAAGACTGGTTACGCACTACGACTTCTACGACTACGACTACGAGGGACGAACGGGTGCCGCCTTAAGGAGCTTTGCCCCTAAAATGAGTTCATCCGGAAGGCACAAAAGGCCAGACTTTGCACTGACCACGTCGGTTTCACTCGCAGCACCAACATGCTAATCTATGTTAATGATCACCTGACCATTGACAACAAGAAGTTGTTCTTCAAGGCGCTGGCACTCAAACAAGAAAATAAGTGGAAATACTTATGGACAGAAAGTTGCTAGATTAAAGCCCGGTAAAGTGATAACAGCAGGGTCTATCGAATTATGACTGAGTTCGACCTCCGAATCTTCGTGTGAGGCACTGTGCGTCTCTTCTGTTATTTTTTATTGCTTTTGTCTTCTTTCTTTTAGCATGGCTTTTCTCTCCTCTGCTGATGCGAAATGTCTTTTAAACGCAAGAAAATGATCACGCGTTCATTTCGATGCCCGTAGCCTCCGCAAGAACATTGATGCAATGAATAACTTCATCGCTTCACTTCAGCATGCCTTCACATTCATTTGCATATCGGAGGCTTGGCTTTCAAACGTCGACCACAATATGAACAATTTTCCATCTTATCAAGCATAATACTGCCATCGTCAAAATGATACTCATGGTGGTGCAGCCATTTTCATTTCACGGGATGTCATCTACACGCGCAGATTTTATCTCACATTTAACGTGAACCACTGTGAGTCAGTATGGTTAGAAGTCGACCATTCATCACTTTGTCACAGTAACAAGAACATGATTCTTGGTTGCATTTATCGCTCACCGTCATCTTCAATTCACGATTTCCTGCTTGGTCTTGATGACGCACTGTCAAAGCTATCTCTTGGAAATAAGGATGTGCTTATTGTCGGTGATATTATCATCAACTTAATAGACACTTGTGCCACTTCTTTTGCAGCATACACTGACTGCTTCACTGGATTTCGTTTTGAATCGTTCATTGCCTGTCCCACTAGATTAGGCTCTAATGGAAACGGTCCATCGCCTTGTCCCGCGGTTGTTGATACTGACATAACCGATCACTTCACAGTCTTTCGTACATTTCCTACTGATATGCCCGTAAACGACAGCAACTACTACACTTCAGTGTTTAATGCGGATGCCTTTGTTGAATGCTTAAGTAAAACTGATCGGTCGCCAACAAATTCCATGCAAGATTCTGAAGCAGCACTAAAAAGATTTTGCTCTTTATTTTTGGTGGCAGTTTCGAGTAACATGCGTACTGTAAAATGCAGGAAAAGATATAAATACCCGCACAACCTATATATGACGGATGGTTTTCTAAAAAGTCTAAACACGAAGGAAAACATGTACAAGAAAACAAAACGTGAGCCCTTTAACACTGCACTTGCTAAATGATATAGATGTTGCTGTAAATTATTGAACGTTTTGCTTAAACGGGCAAAAAAAGCCTACTATGAACGTAAATTTGTACAGAACAAGAACAACCCCAAAAAGTAGTGGCAGCTACTAAACTCTTTTCTTAATAGGTCGTCTGGTGATGCCCTAATTACCAAAATAAATAATAATGGTCTAAGTCTTTCGGAGCCGAATGAAATTGCGGATGCTTTCTCGGACTACTTTTCTTCGGTTTATTCTAGTAACAACCTGCATGCGTATTTGCATATTACTTTACGCCGCACGCCACAGTCGTTTTTTTTGTCACCTGTTACACCAGATGAGGTGTTTTCTACTATTAATAGTCTTAAAAATACCGGACCTGGTTTAGGTAGCATCTCTATCAGACATTTAACTAGTTGCACATTTTACCTCAGCTACGCTGTGTAATATTATTGACCTGATGCTTAAACACGGATTATTTCCTTCTTCCTTGAAAGACGCCAAGATCATTCCTATTTAAAAAAAAAGTTACAAACAGTTAGTTATTAACCATCGTCCAATTGCTATTCTTTCCTGCCTTAGTAAACTCACTGAGAAATTATTCGTGAAACGTCCTAATAACTACCTAGCCAAGTTCATTTTATTAAATAATAACCAATTTGGTTTCCGCCCTGGAAGTTCTACTAATCTCGATGTGCTGTCTCTAGCTGATTACATTAAAAAAGCATCGATTTAGGAAATCTCGTAGGATCTGTGTTTTTAGACTTCACTAAAGCTTTTCACACAATTAAACATCAGGTACTGTTTAATAAACTTGAGTGTTACGGTATAACTGGTTCAGCGCTAACATTCTTAAACTATTTATTTGACCGACAGAATACGGTACGCGTAGCGGACACATTCTCGGTAACTAAATGCATTAACCAGGGTGTACCAAAGGCCTCGGTCAAATTTCCTTTGCTGTTCATTTTATTTATTGATGATCTTCCGGATTTTCTCAATTCATCCGACAACGTTCATTGCATTTTATACGCCGATGACACTACCATATCTTCATCTGATAAATCTATTACTGTTCTCACTTCAAGGCTAAATACTGCATTGAGTAACATCATGAACTGGTGCAGCATTAATTAGTTAGTTCTTAACCCTTTAACAACAAAATATATGGTGTTTAAGACTGCTCAAAGACCCTTGACAATTCATCATCAGCCTGTTTACGCCCACTGCAGGGCAAAGGCCTCTCCCATGTTCCGCCAATCAACCCGGTCCTGTGCTTTCTGTTGCCACGTTATACCTACAAACTTCTTAATCTCATCTACCCACCTAATTTTCTATCTTCCCTCCACGCGTTTGCCCTCTCTTGGAATCCAGTCAGTTACCCTTAATGACCACCAGTTATCCTGCCGATTGTGCTACGTGCCCGGCCCCATATCCATTTCTTCTTCTCTTAATATCAACTATGATATCCTTAACCCCCGTTTGTTCCCTGACCACTCTGCTCTCTTCCTGTTCTCTTAAGGTTACACCTATCATTTTCCTTTCCATCGCTCGCTGCGTCGTCTCAATTTAAGTTGAACCCTCTTTGTAAGTCTCCAGGTTCTGCTCCGTAGGTAAGTACCGGTAAGATGCAGCTGTTATATAGCTTCCTCTTGAGAGATAGTGGTAGACTACCGTTCATGATTTTGATAATGCTTGCCGAATGAGCCCCATCCCATCCTTATTCTTCTAGGTATTTCCCTCTCATGGTTCGGCTCCGCGGTTACTACCTGGCCTAAGTAGACGTACTCCTTTACAACTTCCAGTGTCTCGCCAGCTATCGCAAAGCGCTGTTCTCTGCCAAGATTGTTCCACATTACTTTAGTTTCATGCATATTAATTTCAGACCTACTCTTCTACTTTTCCGTAGCCGTTGAGTAATCATGAGCTGTAATTCATCTCCCCGCGTTACTCCATCAATGCAATGTCATCAGCGAATCGCAGGTTACTGAGATACTCTCCATTAACTCTTATCCCTAATTCTTCCCAATCTAGCGGTGATAGAGAAATGCGCGGAATACAACCAACCCCTATACATAGCCTTCATAGATACGAGAAGGCATTTGATTCGGTGGAGACATCGGCAGTCATGCAGGCACTGCGGAATCAGGCATCGACGAAGCCTATATAACATAATGGAAAGAAATCTACACGCGCACCACAGCATTATAGTCCTTCATAAAGAAGCGACAGAATCCCAATAAAGAAGGGCGTACGACAGGGAGACACGATCGCTCCAATGCTATTCACCGCGTGTTTACAGGAGGTCTTCAGGGCCCTTGACAATTATTCCCGATCTAACACTTGGGACTGATTATATACCCGCTTGTGATGACGTCACGTTTCTTGGCATACATTGTGACCCTAACCTACCCTCCCTTTTTTTCCCCTCCTCCTTGACCCTAACCTTACATTCCGCAGTCATTTCCCTCATATCAAGCATAAAACTTGGTTTGCCATCCGCGCACTAATCAAAGCTCGCCCTTTTTTTCTCGTGAGGCTCTTCGAGCGTTGTATTTCGCTTTCATTCATAGTCACATTAACTATGGCATCGTTTCATGGGGGAACACGTAAGCTTGTCACTTTTCATCAGTACAACATATCCAAAATCAGTCAATACCACATCATCACTTCTAGTTTCATGCAATCTAATGCCTCTGTGTTACTTTACTCTTTCAATATCTTGCCTGTCATTCATTTGTTCCAGTTCACGCATTCATTCATTTTACGTGATTCTGACGAGATTTGCAGCTTACAGATTTGACGAGATTTCCAAAATCTGACGAGATTTGCAGCTAATAAGAATTTTTTGTTACCAACAGTTCCCACTAATTACGGCAAAAAACATCCGCATTCACTGCTATTTCACTCTGGAATGATTTACCTATATCTATCAAATCTTGTGTTTCCCTCTCAATCTTTAAATATGACCTAAGGCATCACTATCTGTACTAAGTGCACCCACGTCATGGCTGCTCTCTAATCGGCATTTTATTGCGGTAGCAATTATATGGACAGTCTCGGCTGGTTTTCGTCCTTCCCCGTCGCCGTCATTCACCATATATGTATAAGTATGCACATATATATGAAAGTCCTAACGAAAAAAAATGAGAAAAATGCTTCCGAAGCGCGGAACCGAACCAGGGACCTTCTCGCTCCATAGCCCCTGGCGCTAGCCACTACGCCACGAAACGCCGAGCGTCTAGGGAGATAACGGCGAGCGTTATATACACACCTTTTACCGCTGGCCGGACTCAGGACGGCAGGCGTATATAAGCGTTTATTCATTGCCAGCGAGATGGCGCGAAGAGCGCAACGAAAGTCTTTCGCTCGCTGCAGCGGCCGCGTTTGCGAAAGGAGCGCGCTATTCAAACAGAAATAAGTAACTGCGGCATTTAGTTCGCGCTCGTCCTGTGTGTATCTGTTCGTTCGTTTCATGCGTCCTTTGGGCTCGAGCGACGTGCTGGCATTTTCGAGCTGCTTTGCGTTCTTCGCGTTAGATTCCAATTTGTTGCTATCGCATTCATTGCTTCGCCGTTGCGGCGAAACTGTGACTTTTTTTCTTTTTTTGCTTGTACTTCGAAATTCTTTGTCGTGCTTTTTTCAAGTTTAACTGATCTGTATTGAAATGTTTTATCTGATATCTTTTGATGTTTCCAATGATTTTTTTCATTTGCCGTTCTTTGTTATTAGCTACAATGCTTGTAGAATCAACCGAAGGTCTCACTACAGTTCATTTACTTTGGCACCCTCGCCTGTATATTCGCTAATATTGTCTTACCTTTTGAATCAATAAACTGAAACTGAAACTGAAAACCAATAAAAGAGCACTTGCGAGGAACCCACTACGCCATAAATCATAATATTCGTGAAGTAGGAAAGCAGCCACTATGCAATTTTTCGTCATTTTACGCAGAACCGTGGTATTTGCTAAACACCTTTTAGGCATTATGTGCACATTGTTGATATTGTGGCTAATTAAAATGAATAAATATGGCAGATCCCTTTGTAATGGGTTGGAAGCTTTCAACAACCCACTCGTTGCGCAATTCGCGTTGTGTGACACTTCGCTGCTATTTTACTCTTCTACCACGCTACATTACCTATGTTAATGTGCTTCCTACCCAACATGAAGCCTGTATAGAGTCGTTTTGCAAAGCTGTTTCTGGCAGCGGTATGGCTCTGAGGTAGAATACTGGGCTCCCCCGCAGAGGGCCCAGGTTCGAGCCTCGTTTCATCCTGGAAGTCTTTTCTTATTTCGTTTCTTTTTCTTATTTCGAGCGATAGTGGTTACGGACAGCGGCGGCGGCGGCGGACAACTACGGCGTCAAAAACGGCCCTTGTTGCGATCTCATAACAGCTTTCGCTGTAAAACGTTTTCTCAAAGCTACTTGCACAAAGTACAACTTTTCAGTGGCAGGAACGACGTGCACAGTTGGCATCACGAAATGACAAAATGTGGCCCTGCGAAAATCACAGCGGCAAACGCATTTACGATTTTCTGCTATCTACTTTCTTGAGACCTCTTTAGGCACTTCATAATTAGAGGCTCATTTAAATTTTTTATGCCCATGGCAATTCTTTTGTGCCTTCACTTTGCATGGCTGTGAGATTGCACTTTCAACGCCTTTGAGTATCGATGATTTTTTTGCTTTGAGTTCATGTGTACTTTGCGAAGAAAAAAATGAGGCGGGTATTTAGTGCGAACTACAGCTATATTAGGAATATTCTCATGATTTTGGCGGAATTTTACAAAGGGTTCAAATTAATTAATCATCTTCGCGGGGTCCGCCATTTCCATGAGGGTTGCGCGAAGGCCTGCCTTGAAAACTTCAATTTATAGCTGGTTCGCTTGACCGGAATTATTTGCACGTTCGGTGGAGAATCAGTGTTTTTGTCCGGTTATGACCATTATAGTGCTTGATCAAATTTTCACAATGTCCGTTTTGTGGTTTCAGATTTCTTAAACGCGTTCCATCAGTCAGTACTTAGAAGTCATTGTGTCATTCTTCTGGGGTCCATCTGTTGGGAACCTATTTGTTCATTTAATACAGCAGTGTCGCTATCAGACACATACTTCGTCTCGTCAGCATTGCGGTTCATTCTTCTCTCAACTGAGACTGCATTTTTTTAAATACCAATTACAGTCATCATGAAAAATTCATGACATTGCTCTTTTTCTCTTTCATTCTTTTCGTAGTATTCTGCAAGGCCGACTTTAGTATTACAAATGAAACCGCCAACGTTGGTTTCATACGGTTAAAACACAATCAGGTTTGCGAACGCTTTCCCTTGTCAGAAGCAAATAAAAAATCTGCTGTGCCAAACATGTTCAATTCTTTAGAACTCGCGCACATCCTACCATGGAGGATACAGTGTTGCATCATTCAGCGAAGATAAATACTGATGACTTCAAATTATTTAAGTAAAATGTCATATTGCTGAAGCATCTAGATATCGCGGGAGTGACACCCCAGGAAACTTATGGAGTGGCTATAACATTAATAGATTTCTGTTGAAAAGAAGAAGTCATTAGCTGAACTTTGACCGCCTATTAAATATTGAGGAATTGTCTCTTTCTCCCCAGCCTTAGATTACGCCACGTATTGTTTGCAAACGAATGCAATCGTAATCTAAACAAAGTCTTGTCGTGTTTCCGTAGCATGCAAATACCACTTTCCTTTTTCAGGTATATGAAGATTTTATCGTATTCCATTTATTTTTCTATCTCCAAGAAAAACACGCAGTGACAAAGGTCATTGAGCTTTTGACGACACAATTTGCTATAGAACTGCGCGTAGGTATTACGACCAAAAAAATCCAGCTGTTCAGGACTCGGAAACGCAATAACAAGTTGTTTTTTTTACTATTCTAGTGGTATTTAAAAAAATGACAGCTGTAAATGACAGTGCGATGTGGCATTTCGAGTGGAATTGTACAACGCAGAATTTCAAAATGCGATGCATCCTTCATGATGAGTGCTACGAAATACCATGGACATTCCCTTCAACAGTTCCACAGGACACGCATTCTCATATATTACTGATTAGTGCATGTTATTTGTAGTAATTACAATATAAATGTGAAGAGAGTAGAGTGGACGAAAACGTAACTTGCCGCCGGCAGGCACCAAACCTGCGACCTTCGATTACCGCTTCCGATGCTCTAGCACTGAGCTACAGCGGCGGTCAACCTCTCGTACACATTATGGGGTATATATGTCCATTTTAACCTACGAATGTTAGTCAGCGCCATTATTTTCTGTTAGTTCTCAATGTTATTGTGTCTAACAAACAAAAACGAGCCCTGAGATATCATCCTCTTTCCTTCATTGATGAGTGCATAGCCAGTTTTGCGGCTATTACACTTCAATTTGTGAAAACATACGAAACAATTGATTTCGCTCTCTCATCACTTTAATGCTTTTATATGAATGGAAATTTCCTAATGTCCGATGATTTGGTTTAGAGCTATTAGTTTGGTTGGTTGGTTTCGCTCTATTGTTGTGTGCGCATCTGCGGTATGTTTGGTTTGAGCTTATATATGCATTGGCGTATCGAAGAATAAAGCAGTTGTTAGCCTGTGTCGTACGTTTCTTTGCTTCGTGGGTGTCTTTGCGTTTGCGCTGTAATTTTAGCATCGGGATTCTGCTCGCGGTGTAACCTATATATTGTGATCCTGCTTCAGCCGTGTCGTTTCCTTCCTCCTTTGGCATAAGCCTGCGAGAGCCAAAGCGTTCTCACGAGCTCGCGGCACCACGAGCCACGGAACGCTCTTTTAGGGGCGAAGCTCCTTAAGGCGGCACCCGTTCGTCCCTCGTAGTCGTAGTAGTGCGTAACCAGTCGTAACGTTAGTACCAGATCTTGACCTCCAAGGTGGTGCCGGTGGGAGATTTTTCCTGTGCGTTGTTGAACAATAAAAAATTCGCAGCGTGCGCGTTAACTAAAAGCCGAATTCTTCTGTCTCTCATTCCCCATTAGCAGCCATTGGCATGTTCCAGTAGGAAACGTTAGTAGAAATAGAAGTGTAAGTGTTAGCTAAAAGCCGACTTCTTCTGTCTCTCATTCCCATTAGCAGCCATTTACCTCCAAGGTAGTGCCTGGTGAGATTTCTCCTGTGCGTGATTAAACAATAAACATTTTGTTCAAAACGCCGTTGATTGATGAAATAAACCAACGAAAGACGCCAGATGTTTTCTAAAAGCAAAACGAAAGAACGCCAGATGTTTCTAAAGCAAAACGAAAAAACGGCAGCTGCTTAATGAAAGACGCCAGATGTTTTCTAAAGCAATGGTTTTCTAAACAATGAAAATTGACAGCGTACATGTAAAATTAAAGTGAGCTGCAAGTCGCCATAACTCATCGAACCTTTAGTATAAACGCACCCGATCTCACGTCGGTGATGATGTACTGGGCAGAATTCACGGAAGATTCACGGTTTACCGATGAACCTCCGCAGCTTCGCCCACTCATCATCATTCACTCCGTGGATATGCTGTGATTTTTTCCTTCCCTGGCCGACTGGCCACGAGTTGCCTGGCGTTACAACCCCAAAATGGAAAACTAGCGTGGGTCGCCTGCGATACCACGCAAACACAGCGCGGGCACCGATGCAGCATGGCCCGCTTCTCGGATAATATTAATTTGGCCACGTGTGGCGTCCCGTCATTTACCCAACGCCGCGTGCGTTTTTATTGGTCTGTTAGTGTCCTGGAGAAAGAATGAGGCATGGCGTAACTGTCTTAGGCAGAAAGCTACAACGCGAGCGATCGCAGGTTCCAAACCATGGTCGAGCACATAGGAATTTTTTTCTTCTGAATTATTTGATTTCTTTATTATATTTACATATACATACATATACATATCCGCCACATGACGGTGACGGCAAAAATTCACCGAGATTGTCCATATACTTGCTATGGCAATAATTATAAATTCGGCTGCATGATGGCTGTAGTGAAGTAATGTGTGTGTATTGCCGTCGCATCAAGTCACGTATTCTATCTTCTGAACATACAACTCACCATTTATTATTTAAATTATCGTACTCTCTCACAAAACACGAACGCTAAAATGTGACTTTCCTCGTACGTCATCGCAATACAGATAATATAAATCTGGGGTCTCAAGTACGCGGCTCACATACATATCAGTCACGGTGGTCTAGTGGATAAGGTGCTCGACTGCTGACCCGAAGGTCGCGTTATCGAATCCCGGCTGCGGTGGCCGCAGTTTCGGTGGATGCGAGAATGCCTGAGGCCCGTGTACTTAGATATAGGTGCACGTTAATGAACCCCAGGTGGTCGAAATCTCTAGCGCCCTCCACTACGGTGTCTCTCATAATCATATCGTGGTTCTGGGACGTTAAACCCCAACAGTTATTAATATAAATACGCGGATCACGAGCCACATTCAGGCCGGCCCGTTCATGACCGTCTTTCTCCCTATTCTTATTATTTTCTTAATAAACCTGTTCATGTTGTAGACAGTGTGACTGCTCTCAAGCATTGTTTTTTGTGAGGCAGCCCTTGCGGCCACCACGTGTTGAAACCTAACCTTTGAACGACAATTGTATTTCAGAATGGGCGTCCGGATTTCAATTATTCTGGAGATCAGTATCGATATGTTTCTCAAAACCTCATGTCACATCCTCTTCAGAAATTACTCACATAAGAGATATCGAAAAGGCCTTCTTTGAAATGGCAACGTTGCCTGTCATCTTGTTCAAGCTCTTCCAACAGATTGGAGTAGACACGCTGTTGAACCACGCATTTAGCAATTAGGCGAATTTGGATCCTCTTGGATATTGTTTAGTCTGCAAAAGTTTTGCAGAGAATGCGTCTGTGCCTGTATCAAGAACGCGGCTTCTTTTCAGCAAAATAGATCGCGAGCCTTACACATTTCAATATGTCAAGTAGGCTTCCGTTTCCTACTGCACGCTCGTCGGCTCCCTGACTGTTTCGTATCATCCAATGATGCGCGCACGCTCTATTTCCACGGTAATGGGCAATAGATGCAACATATATGCCAGTCCACATAGCTAATTATATTGTGAGCGATGTCTTCCCTTGCCGATAGTGTTGTAGGGTGTGTAAGCTAATACCTTAAAGATATGCAAAAGTTACACTGAGCGCCACGAGTGAATTTCTTAGGTGAAAGGATTTTGCACCCTTGCGTTCACGACAGCGAGTGGTCGCAATAACCATGGCACTGTCGTTTATGAGTGCAATAACATACGGTAGTTGAGTTAATGAATCTTCACTGATGCTCATTTGGTGCATAACAAGATAATCCGGGAGATGCCACATATTGCGGGAATCGCATTGTGGGAATTAATTGGCATGTACCAGCTTATGGCGTACATTCAGAGAAGTCTTACATGGTGGATCGCCGCCTTTGTATAATTGATTAGTTGTGCGCACATTGTGTGCTCACCTGTCATGTTGCATACACCAGCATCTCAAGGCTAGCTCATTGTGTGACAACGCCAGCACTCACGTTACAACACTGATATTTCTTTTCTCGAAACAAAGCGCAACCAGTGTTGTGCGCATTCCTGCGGAGGCGAGCAACACTAGCATGTTTAGTCGTAAGACTTCATATGTAAGGGCTTGTGTGACATGTTATGCCTTTCTCTCAGCATGTACGGTATGAACGGTATGTCTGTGTCTTAGTTCATGCAAAGTTCCTCATAAAGTTTTCCATATCTACTTTTTGCTCTCTTGGATTGATCTTTTCTGTATATCGCTGTTGCGCATACCCGTATACCACTGAACTGGTGACAGTATTCGGGTATGCGCCTTACGTGACTGTGTAGAAGAATTTCATGGCACATGCGATGGGCATATAATGTGTTGATGTCATAGTTTGGGATCCCCACACAAAAACTAACGTTCAAAACGTAGAAAGAATTCAAAGAAAAGCAGTACGATTTATTCATAGTCAATGTATGCCAACCGACTCCCACACTGCGTTACTAACGGCAAATGGTATACAACTATTACAAATTCGAAGAAAAAAAGTCGGCTACAGTTTCTTTCATACATAGTAAACCACAGGCTATCCTTTGACACCGCAGCATACGTATCCCCCTTGTTAAGCAGATCTACTCCGCACCACTATCATCATTCCCTAAAGCCAATCTTAGCAAGGACTGACACTTTTCGGTACTCCTTCTTCCCACAAAGTATAGTTGATTGGAATAAACTAACGGAAGCATTTCCCCAACGCCCTTGGCCAATTGTGTATATACTATTATTCCACGACTTCCTTAGAATTGTTTTGTGACCAAGTTGTTCAACTGTTCTTTCTTTTTTCTAAGTCATAACCCTCCGTCTTATATCCAAAGAAGTTGTGTAAAAAACGCTTTGCAACCTTGTTTCATTCTTTTATTTATTGTATATCATCTATGCTCAACCTGCTTGGACTTTTTGTCCGCAGTCTTCTATTAATAAATACATAAATAAATAGCTGGCAGCCATGTTCCTCATCGGCGCATATGCTCCTGTGCGAATTTTGATAAATGCCTGGTTGAGACGGCGACCACGAGAGCGCGCAAACGCGTGCGACGAGGTAGGTAAACAGAAAAAAAGAGGGAAGTACCCGTTCGTTCTTAAATGCTTCACATTGTGTCTGCTATTTGTAGTGATTCTCTATAGGGAACGTGCACTGAGCTGGTGGCGCCGCTGTGCGGGAGCGAACGAAACGAATTGGCGTGCTACTTGCAGCAGCCGCTCCACGAGCCGAGCTAGATGTTCTCTGCCCGAGCCGTGTCACGCCTTTGGAGGAGTTTTGCAATGTCGCGCATGAGTTGCTGGGTCGTCAACTGCGCTAATAGATATAAGGAATGCCATCCTGGAACAAAGTTCTCTCGCTCTGCGGGGCGAGAAAGCCTTCTAGACCAGCGGGAACGGTGGATTCGGAGCGTACGCCATGTGAAGTAATTGATCCTGTGCATGGTTATGAAGTACATGTTGTAGCTAGTTCGCTGTGAATTTACGCTTCACGCAAGTGAACCGGTATTTTCACAGTGCGAACGGAACCGAGTGGCAGCCGGCAAAGTGGTCTCGGGTCTGCAGAGTACATTTTGTGTGCGGAAAGTCATCGACGGATCCAGCTTCTCCCTCGTACGCTCCTGTTGTTTTTCCGCCGACGTACCGCAAAACTGCGGCGATAGCTGAAGTTTGGCAGACTCTTCACTGTTGACAAAAGCTACAACTGCTGCTGCATGCTTGCAGTGGCCTTCACACCACCCCTACAGTTGTAGTGAGCTCTGGTGATCAGCCTAGTTGCATAAAGCTGAAAAGTTAACCCGGCCTCCGGGCGGTACGATTGAAAAAGACGCGTTTTTGGTGTTAATAGTCTAAAGTAATTAATGCTGAAAAGTACACATGCATACTACAGAGCGCGAGCACTTAAAGTTACGTACATCAGCCAACAGTTATCTCGCAGTTCACGGCGATGACCATATGTCAAAGTACTTGACGCCATCGAGCTATACGTGCGTTATTGTTACGCGGACCGTAGTTCAGACAATTTGATAGGTACATAACGGCGAGCATCATTCAGTCATACTCATTTGCGGGGAAAAATGTTACTCGTACGCCCTATACGTATAAGCAGATAGCGCACTTCGTAAACGGGAACAGTGAGAAACAGGAGCCGGATGCGTGGCACAATGCATCGGGGACCGCGCGAATTTTAATCTTTATTACACCTGTATTTTATTTGCCCCTTGACAGCGCTGCGCATGCAAGAGGTGCTGCGCCACGCTGTTTTTATGCTACGTGACGGCTAAGATATCGCTTGCAAAGATGACAGCTAACTGATTTACCCAAGCACTCATGCAGCCCGAGCAACATCCACACGGAGCTGCAGCATAGAAAGCTTCGCACAGTTGTTACGGCATCACTAAATGCAACACGGGAGGCGATCATGCGTACTAATTGCGCCGATCGCGCTCGGTTACCCTCAAGACAACATCTCGCTACAGCACATGTTTGACGTTAATGTAATCGTTTACTCAGTAATGAGCAGGTAAAATGATGAAAAAGCGTGCGCACAAACTTCGATGATGACGGCGTATGCTTCCTGGTTCACGTTGGCCTGTCACACGCATCTCCCTTTCAGATTACTCTATCCGACCGGGCTCTCTTCCGTCACGTCGAAAACGTGCCTGCTGCGGCATAATTTGTGTCCCTTCTCTTCGTTGGAGGCTCTAAAAAACCCTGCGCTATTTACGCCCTTGAAGCCGGCGCGCTTTGTAACACCAGTCGCCGTCGCGCGCAAGCGCGTCCACAAAACGCGGGCGCAGCAGAAGGAGAGACGAGATTTCGTAGCACGACACTTGACAACTGAATGGCCACTCGCGGCGCTGACGGCGCGCTGGCGCACTGCATTGTCGCGCCACCTGTAGGTGCCGCACGTTTCCCATACTGAGCAAACATCGCACAGAGTTAGCTGTCAGGTGTTTTCTACGAGGTCACATCCCGCGATAACATACGGTGTTCTGACCAGAGAATGGAGACTAAATGTGATCAAGTAAATCTGCTAAAAGTAAAACTTAACATTTCCTGCAGCGATCTTCGCACCTATTCTAGGAAAAATCCTGTAGTGCACTCTATGCACTACACAATTGCATTCTTTAAAGTGTATCAATTTAGATTTAACTGAAAGAGATCAGTGTGATTACATATTGCGTGTTAATCATTTGATGGAAGAAGTTGCAGCACAACGGCGTCTGAGTGGTCGTAAGCAGAAACAGTCGATAAGTTTCTACCTTTTATTTATGCGCGCCTATTACTACACATGTACATTCTTGGATCGCAAGCAATACGCCACTCTATGTCACCTCACCTCTGCTTCCCAAAAGAGTCATGCACCGAACATCTTTTGCTAGTGTGTTGCGAGGAGCAACAATTATATTGCAGAACACTACTGCACCACAAGACAGCTGCAGTGAGAACAAAGAACAAGAGAACGCCGTGATCCTCTTGGCTTTTGACTGCGCAGTGCCTATGTCCTGCTTTTTATGTATTCCAATTTCAGAGCTCATTTCAGTCGCACATACGCTAAGCACACGCGAGCACGGTACGCGTACACATGTGCTCATACAACTGTAGAAAACACTTTCACCCTTGACTAGTCTGATTACCACGACTGATGACGCCACAAAGAAGAGATTCTTTTCTGAATGTATTACAGCTCGAACCCATCGTATTGCATCATGAACGAATAATAGCGCGACACAAAACGAGGACGAGAATAGAAAAGACAAACTGCAGCGCTGACGCAGCGCTGAAGCACACCAACTTGCCCAATTGACAGTTCTGATTCATCGTATTGCAACTGTTAGCAATTGGCCTACTCTCCATCGCCCTCACTTAAGGTTTTTCCGTTTAACCATTCCTGCGATTCTGTTACACTAAATAAGTTCTGGCATTACTAATTCTTGTCAGTATACTTATCTACATGAAATTCTAGCTGGTATGTTTCGAGAAACCAGTGTATTCTGAAGGCAATTAGTCCAGCAATGTCACTTCAGTGACCCGGTATCTGCAAGTGAAGGGCTCTGCTTTATTTCAAAAATTACTAAGGCAGCTTGGGTATTACTTATAAAACCGGGAAAAACCGCGCTCTTAGCGACTCTGCGGCCCATCTCTCCGAACTACATTATCCGAACTCACAATAAAGGGCATAATTTATCTCGCATCAAGATGCTTGGATTCCGTCCACAGCTGTCGCGCAAGGACACCTTCCTCTCGACAAGCGAAGAAGTCCTGAGTCGAGTCTCCGTTGTAAGCGAAAACCCCATACTCGCCCTGGGCCTAAAAGATGCCTTCGACTTTTCACACGAGTTGATGCTCTTGGAATTGAGCGAGGTGGGCTGCGTCAACTATGTCAGATCCCTAAGAAAGGAAATGATCTATCCGGGCGGGACTCTTACGCCTGGCGCCGTATACAAACACATACATATCCTAACCTTTATTTGAAACATGCCATTCACCCCACAATGTACAGCGATAGCTGTCCGTGGTGCGGAGGCAGGCCCACTCTCACCCACATAACGTGGGATTGCCAGAACAGGCCACCCGAAATTAACTCGCCGCAAATAGCCGGCAAAATTTCCGGAAGGGAGCAGTGGGAGACTTTGCTCGCCAGTGAGGATCGGGTGGTGCAACTAGCACTCCTTGACCAGGCGCGGCGGGCCGCTCAAGCCAGTGGAGCCCTGGAATAGGGGCCCCACCCACCCGCTCCCTAAACACTTTTTTTTCCTTTTTCCCTCAATAAACGTTTTGATATATACCACCACCATTTTGTAGCACGAAGCCACAATGAAATCCATACGTATTTCTCAGAAGAAAAGCTTCGTAGTTGCCGAAAAATTCGTCCTCGTCCGGTAATAACAAACCTGGCACTGACGGCTTTCCGGGAACGTCACTCTGCTAACTGAGCTAACCGGAAAGCTACCAATTGGCAGTGGTAGAGCGAATTCATCGACAACTCGAAGCCCATGGCAACATATTAGAAATCAGTTCTGCGAAACCCCGCAAGGTGGCGAAAGGGTTACGACCGGGAGATTGACAGCCACCCTTGTGTAGCACGAAGCCACAAGGAAATCTATACGGGTTGCTCAGAAAGGAAGCTTCGTAGTTGCCGAAAAATTTGTCTCGGTTCGGAGACCGTACCCGGAACCAACGCCTTTGAGGGGCGGTTGCAGTGCCAGTTGAGCCCAGCTAGCAAATGGCAACGCGAGGGCGAGTTCATCGACAACTCAAAGCTTATGAACACATATAGCAAAGCAGGTCTGCGAAATTCTGCAAGGTGATTCTACGGACATTCCACGTTTCTCTTCAGAGAAGAGGTTTTTGATCTCAGATACACGTAGGTGAACGTTTATCCGCGCCTACTCAGGCTGCATGCGGTAATTTAGATGATATACCAAAACTCGCGCCCATGGTGCGCAGGTGGGCCGACATTAGAACATTTCTGGGGTGGGGTGGGGGGCGTGGCAGGGAGTCTTGGTAATAACTTAGGTAAATTATTAAGAACCAATATGTGGGGTACGATGGGAGGTACACCTCGTCATGTCGGACCTAGATGTTAAGACAGCGCTTCTGGATACAGCCTGGTGGGCCACGGCAGCCGCATTTTCGATGGAGGGGAAAATGCTAGAGGCCTGTGTGCTTAGATGTAGGTGCACGTTAAAAAAGCTTAGGTGGTTTAATATCCCGAGCCCTCCACTACGGCATCACTCACAATCATCGTGGTTGTGGCACGTAAAACCCCAGCAATTATTATTATTAGGTCTAGTGGGCAGCCGATTCGTGTGCAGCCTGGTGAAAACGACGGAACCTGTTGCTCTCCCATAGGATCTCCAAGACCATCTATTATTCCTTTTTTCTGAATAATTGATTATGACTCCAAGGTTTAAAATATAGCTTAATTCAACTACAAAAACCGTCTGAGGTGATTCACTCGAGCTTCGGAAAACTTAACGTTAAAATATACGCGATCGGTTTAATGTTCTTGCCACTCGAGAGGAATGTCGCTTGCCCTCTGTGCATCCATACAAAAAGGAAGCGTTATACACAAGCACTTCCACCTAAAGCTTTGTGGCTGAGCACCTCATACCTACGCAGAAGGTACCATCCGCATATTCCACATTGCAATTTAAATTAAAAAAATTGGCCGCGTATCTGCGTGCTTCGCTGCAAATGTCGTCTAAAGACGATAGAAGAGGCGCTGCGTGAGATATGGACGCCATCTGGCAATACGTCCGGAAACATGAATGCTGTGTTGCGGGCTGGTAGTCCCGGCGCAGCGGCAGGCGAAGACCGGCGGTGACCAACGCGACCGGTGGGGACACCGGCCCCAGCCCGAACACGCTGTTTGGCGCGATGCGCCGAAGGAGAAGAAACGTCCGCACTCAACGAGTACTCTCCACAAACTCTCTTACTTACACGTCGCCTGGGTAAAACAGGAATGCCAGAGCGGCGCCCGCTGTCATTCGTACAATGTAATACTGAACCGAAACCGAAACACAACATGAGCTTGTGTAGAGGGCACGGAGGAAGACAAGTTCAGCGCAGTCGCATTTTCAGCGCACCTTAAGAAACTAGGGTTATAACATTGTAGGGCGAGTAGGGCCAGAAGGACCGTCACGACGAAAACCTGCCTCCTCAGTCGTATTCGCCTGGAACGTTGGTGTGGCTTCGCGTTCCCTCCTCCGCTCGTGGCCTTTCCACAAAGCTACTGCCTAAGTACGAAGGCCCCTACCGCGTCCTACGTCAAGCATCCCCAGTTAACTATATGATTGAGCCTGTTCAATCATCTACGGACCGCCGTCGTCGCGGCCGCGAGACTGTTCACGTCGATCGACTGATGCCGCATTATGACCCACCAGTTGTACCTGTTCCTTAGGTCGCCAGGATGGCTCCTTTTCCGCGGGGGAGTGATTTGTAACATGGTAGGGCGCAGACAAGAACGCCTGCGAAAGAAGAAGACGAAGACGGTTGTTGGCGGCGCTCGCGCTTGCTCGGCTTGGACCGCTGATCGCTTCAGCTGTGGCAATCTTTTAATAAACGCGTTACTGTCTCAACGTTAAACGCATACCATCAAGGTGTTTAAAACTTTGTATCTTTGTATTTTCTATTAAAGGAACACACCACCTAATACTTACCTAATGATTTACGCCTCAGATATGCGTAATATTTACTTTTTGATCGACAACGTTCACAAGTATGAACAGCCGTACCAGTTCAAGATGGGTGGGCGGTAAGCAAGTGGTTCAACTTTGGCCGGTTGGCTGAATCGGGTGACGTGCCGACAAACAGAAAGACAGACAGACGACAGACAGACAGACAGACAGACAGACAGACAGACAGAGACAGAAAGACAGACCAAAATTTCTGCGTTTAGGTTCCCCAAGAAAGACTATCGTCTTTAAAAAGCCACAATGAAGCTATCATTGTGTCATAATCCCGGAACATTCATGGATGGCCTATATATAAGACAGAAAATTCGCTTCTTGACAGTGCTCGGTACTGCACGGTAAAATATGGGTCATAGTACTATTCTTTGCTTTTCAAGTAAGTAATGAACAAAATATTTGTGGAGCTCCACGGATAAAATACCCCACACAGAAACCACCGGGAGGACAAGATAGTACGCCGTACTTTAAACGATTGCTCTTTTTTTTGTAGTATCGCCAAAATGTATCTCTTTTAATGATCCCCATACGCAGAGGGCTGCGCCCTCTACGTTTGCGCTTCGTTAAAAATAGATGTGTTGAATATATAGCTGCCGAGCTGAAAATATGAGTACTCGAATTTCCACACTGCCATTCTGTATTCTTCTTCGTTTTCCTTCCTATACCATTTTGCGCCAAAACTCTTTTGATAAGCTGTGCCCCAACTTGCTCAGCGTAATACCATGCTAAGTAATTCTGCTATGTAAACGCCACATGTGAAGAAAGTGGCTGATCACGTGGTACTTTGAGTGATGGTGTATTCATGTTAGTACACATGCTTGGTTTTATTTTTGCCTTTTGTGCTCTTTTCGTGCCATTTTTTTGCATATATAATTCAGTATGCATAGCATGCTAGCAAAAAATGAAGCCTATTGTGGTAGTTATTGCTTGTTTAGTTCGCTTCCCTTGGTTGGTATTTGTTGATGTAATGGTGGGCGATAACATATTTTGTAAACAAAAACGCTTTTCAATGACAACTATAAATTATGTAGAAAAATCGCACCATTCATGAAAGGGAAATGATGTCTTCAGAGTAAACTAAGAAAGGTACAGAGCTCTAATAGTGACTTAGTTTTAGAAAAACTACGTCGTTTATCTAGAAAAAGGTAGCTTTGGATGGATAACCTAGTGCATGCGCGGCGGATATTGCAGCAGCGACTTGCAATTACTTCCTGCGCATCACCCCTGCTGTGACACTCGCTTCATTTCCCAGCTGTTGAATAATACGGGGAGAATTGAACGTATCATACCACGATGGCACTGAATTACAGACTACACAATGCATGATATTTCATGTTCGAAACATTGCCTAACGTGGAAAGCACTGGTAGGAAAAGGACCGTAGAGTATATCGAGAAAATATTCTCTTGAATTGTGCAGTTATTTCGGAAGTTTTGAAATCGTTGGGACGAGAATTAACAAAATCGATATAATTAATTAATCTGCTGTTAATAGGTGCGATGTACGCTTATTATAACAAGAACATTAAATTATAAATACATTTAATTTTTTTCATGCTCACCGCACAATGTTGACTAGGGGCTGCTTTTACGGTTCCAAGTACTTAGTGCCGATTGCGCAATCGTTCTTTCCCGTTCACAATTATCTAAAAAGGATTGGTGCTGAGGTTCTGTGAGCACAAACCACGGTTTAATTAGGGGTAGCGCTGCAGTCAGGGTGTCCGGGATAACATTGTCCACCTGGGCATTTTACGCGCTCGTAAATCTAACTTAAAGGACCCCTGACACGAAATCGGAAAGCTCGAGAAGCTTGTGTTGTTTGATAGTTTTGCATGCATGGGCACTTCTGACAGAATATGAGTGATGGACGTTGCCCTTAAGATATTTTAATTTGGCTTTAAAGTAATCGTGAGTGCTCATGTGAGTTTCCAGCACCTCGCGACATTGCCACTGGTATGACGAAGACAGCGGCTCCGTGTGACGTCTCAGAAGAACAACGAGAATTGTCGACGTCAGATATTATTTGTGGGGTGCACGCAATACCACGAAAGGTGCCCGGCAAGGACTATTGTTCGTTACCGCTCTCGCTGTGTTGTCGCGCAGCTCTGATGCTGTCTGGTTCTTTCTGTGTCCTCGTATTTTTCGCGCTGTTTCGAACTCATAAAACCTTTCCAACAAGCTCAGACCCATACAATTTTACAGCTCTCAACGTTGTTCTGGCTGCTTCGGCCAGAAATGCTTTTCTTACTGGCTAGGGGGGAGAGGGGCGGGGGCTACGTACCTAAGCAGCCGCATCATTTCATTCTTTACCGGGAGCGGGGCCCCGATGTGAAAACAGCGCTTTGAACGACGCCAAAGCTTGAGTGCACGTGATCTTACGCGCTCCTGCTGTGAGGCGCTAGTTTCTGCAGGTATGTAGGCGCACGTTTTGAACTGACGCAAAGTTGTGCTCAAAAAACAATGCTAGCATTAATTATACGATGCGTTGGAATATTTGCGATTTAATTCCGGGATTACGAGACACAAAGCTACAAATTACAGTAAAAAAATCGCAGACACAACTTTAACAGTCAGGGGTCTTTAAACACACCCAATCTAAACGCAACCCAATCTAACGCAGGGCTACTTTGCATTTCACCCGCACTAAGTTTCGCCAGCCGCGAGCAGACACACTCATACCCTCCTAGGACAATGCTAGTATGCCCCAAGTTAAGGAGATGATCTCGAGAGAAATCAGATCTAGATAGATAGATAGATAGATAGATAGATAGATAGATAGATAGATAGATAGATAGATAGATAGATAGATAGATAGATAGATAGATAGATAGATAGATAGATAGATAGATAGATAGATAGATAAATAGATAGATAGATAGATAGATAGATAGTAGGCCTATCGCTTGTTTCCATTTTTCGCTGTGTTCATTCTTTCTGTTACGATAAACGAGGCACGGCGATGCTCAACGTAGCAGCGCGCGTCTAACAGCTGCGCTCTAAAATTAAGGTGTCTTTACTGAACACGAACCTTAGGTGCCTAAGCATAATGCATAATTATTATAGACCGTCATGTGCCGGCTGTATTTTATGCCTGCCACACATTGCCAAAATTTGTGGAGCAAGAGATGGAGACTCCGTGTCGAGCTGGTTGGGACCAATTTGTCTATTGGGAAATATAATTGTTTCAGGCTAAAGGACGGCATAGTTCACCCGCGGACACCACTTAACAGAATTATCAATATGTACTACTTGGCGACTTAACAATGGTGAAAAACTCACAGGGTCCCTTATACATTACCCTAAGACGCCTCGAAGGTGCAAGCCATCTTCCTCTTCTTTTATATGCGAAACAGCTGTTGCTCGGGGCGGTGTCCGTCTTTTGGCGACCGTCCGCTTTTAGATGCGAAGAAGCTTATGCGCAGGGCTTTGTCCGTAGTTCCATTGGCGACCGTACGCTTTCTAAAACCTACCATAGCCATCTGTAACATATTGAGCGTGCGCTCGCGCCAAGGAAAATCTTCTTCGCAGGGGCGTAGCCAAGGGGGGTTCAACCCCCCCCCCCCGAAATTTTTCAGTTTTGCTTGCGTATATAGGCACGCACACATACAAACGCACGCACGAACATACATAAAGTATGGTTGAACCCCCCCCCCCCCCGAAAAAAATTTCTGGCTACGCCCCTGCTTCTTCGCCTTCTTCTTCGACCGCCTTGATGATAATATGTGCAGAGCACATTATGGGCCCGGCCTGCCGAACGCTGTCCTACCTTGGCGTAACGCAGACAAAACCACGTGTTCTGGCATGCGCTAGCGCGTTCGGGCCTGTGTAAGGGGCTGGGTAAGACGCTGTGCCCCTCCCACTTACAATCTCTCAGCAATCACGTGATGGCGTCGGGGAACGAGATTCTGCATACGCGCGATGAACCCGCGTGGCGTGCTCCAACAAGAGTTCGGGACGAGTAACAGCAACAACAACTACAGTGAATTCATAGTGTTCTACACTTGCAAGCAGGCGTTAACATCGGGCAAGGTACGCGTGATGAACGGAACTTTAAGTCGACCCATGTGCTGCTTCGCATCTTCACATGGTTCCCTTCAGTGGGAGATGGTGAAATCTTCTTAGAGGAATAGGTCTTGAATGGAGTCGATGAACGGGCCCTCCCCCGCCCCCCATCTGAAAGCGCAGTGCATCCAACGTGATCTTGCACTGCCTCCGTGATCGGCCCACCTTCTACCAAGCGGCGATGTCTTCTGATGAAGTCATCTTGTGACGTCACGTTATGTGACGTCATGGCGACGCAGCAAAGCTTCGGCGATATGCGACGCAATGTGATGATGACACCACGTCATGATAATTTTTTGCTTCACTTTTGTTGACGCCGACTCCGCGGGACGCCGATGGGTAATTTTCGCGTTTGATAAGGCATCTAAGCGCTTCGCCTTAAAAACTATCAACGCGTGGTCAAAATTGAAAGGGTGACGCATTGTATTGAGACCTGCAGTATTGTTTCCTGAGGATCCTGGAGGAACGAAAAAACGCAAGGAAAACGTTCGCAATATTGGCATTTGTGGTAGCCTTCGAAGGCTTGAGTCCTGCGGAACAGAAGTATCCAATGTATTTTAGTCATTTCTTGTTCTTTTCAAGGGTATTGTGCTTTTACGTCTTCCTTTGTTCACTTTATTTCTGTTGGATTTCTTGCGTTAGAGGCGCTGCTACTGCCGACGGGCAACTCAGTCATCTTCTGGAGCACGTAACCTGTAGTAAGGTATTTAAGGTCGGAGGCATTCACAATTGCCCGAATGCAATTTTTGCGATTTTTATAATTGTCACACCCACCGCCGGCGGCATGTGCGCCAAACTCGTGTATTTGGGAATGACACTTGAATCGGCGCTCGCAATACGCAAGCTGTGTCGGTTCGAGGTAGCCCAGGTGCGACTATGACCCGTGAATTTTGTGCAGGTAGATTAGTGGGAGATATCAACTTTAGTGAAAGTTTGTGTCTTGCCTGAAGAAGGCATCACATATTGTGATATTGTGAAATGCAGACCCGTTGTACAAGACTGAAGTTGTAGGGTACTAGAGAAGTTTGTTAGATATTGTGCCCGTGTCGAATCTTCTCTCGTGACTAAAACGGCGCAGCTTTGCCCATACCGAGCAAAACATTATTATATGAAATGCTAAATATAGCCCACGCTAGATAGGGAATACTGCTGCGTGTGCCATGATGCTTTGTCCCGTGGTCGAAGATAAAATTATCAATTTGTGGGTTGCACATGTGTCCATAAAATAAGATTGAAAAGCTGCTAACTGATATTCTGTGCGAGAGTTTCAATGGCTGAAAAGGCAAAGAAGGAAAGAATGACATGGAGCCAATAATGCGCATTTTGGTATCCACTTTGTCGGTCCATTCAGTTTCGTCGTAACTAAAGCGTTTTCCAGTTAGGTTTTAAAAGTTAGGCTGTACGTTACTCTATTAGACGACAGCGCAAGGACTACTTATAAGCTACGCGCTAAAACAAGGTAGTTATTTATTTTATATAGATTGCCGTAAGTATAGTTGGCTTCTGTCATCTGAAAACATCGGGGCTGCTTTACGGCGTGACACTATATTTACTAGGCGAATATAGTTAGTTACTAGACTGACCTTAATCATTCCAAACGCACAGCTGTCAAGCAGGCGCTGCCGAACTTCTCCTTAAGCAGTTTTGCCCGAGATCCGCCCCGCCATTTCCACGTGATAGCAAGACGTTCAGGGTACGTAGCTCATTCTAGTTCAAAAGTCTTTTACCACCTACCTTCTTTTATTAAATATGTGTCAGTCCTTCAATCTAAGATTCCTTGGTAGATATCTAGATGTGGCAGATAAATTGATTATGATTGCTAGACAGTACATGTAAGGCGTCATGTTCCCCTTCAATTAAGTGAACGAAGAATGGTAGTGGAAACGGGAGGCTTGCTTGAAAATAATCGTCGTCGAATATCTCCTTTTACTATAAAGCAGCCATCAAAATTGAAAACGCTGGCCTTCTTAAACCTCCAGATTCAGAAAGTCTGCGTAAACAAAGTAATGCCAGTTGCATGTATACTGCACTACGCGGAGGTGATATTGTCACGTGGTCGTGACGTCGACGAAGACAGCAGTCAGCACGTCCGAGATGAAACTTTATTTGGCCGAACTTGTGGCCGGGAAACTGAAAGTCAAACTACAGCAATACGCTGATAGCGGCGAACAGAGCGTCGACCGTCGATCAACTGACAAGCAGTCAAGCGCGTCGGCTTTACAGGCGCTATCGAACTTTCCATCGATATCGCTGGTGGCGATATCGATGGAAATGACCTCGGTTCGAGCTCGGCGCCTCTGAGAGTTCGTGATGCCATCGGGGACAACCTCGTAGTCGAGTTCGCCGAGGCGTCGAAATACCCTGTACGGTCCGAAGTATCGTCGAAGAAGCTTCTCGTTCAGTCCGCGTCGTCGTATTGGCGTCCAGACCCAGACACGTTCGCCGGGCTGGTACTCGACGAAGCGTCGTCGAAGATTGTAGCGACGGCTGTCGGTGTGCTGCTGGGTCTTGATGCGCAGGCGGGCCAGCTGTCGAGCTTCTTCGGCACGTTGTAAGTAAGCGGCAGCGTCGACATTTTCTTCGTCGGTGGCGTTGGGTAGCATGGCGTCGAGCGTCGTCGCCGGGCTCCTTTCGTAGACCAACTTGTACGGCGTCATCTGCGTCGTTTCTTGGACGGCCGTGTGGTAAGCGAAGGTCACGTACGGAAGGACGGCGTCCCACGTCTTGTGCTCAACGTCGACGTACATGGCGAGCATGTCGGCGATGGTCTTATTTAGACGCTCGGTGAGGCCATTGGTCTGCGGGTGGTAGGCGGTGGTGCGGCGGTGGCTCGTCTCGCTGTACTTCAAGATCGCCTGAGTTAGGTCCGCAGTGAAGGCGGTACCTCTGTCTGATAAGGACCTCTGGGGCGCCATGACGCAAGACGATGTTCTCCACGAAGAACTTGGCTACTTCGGCGGCACTGCCCTTGGGCAAAGCCTTTGTTTCGGCGTAGCGGGTGAGGTAATCAGTCGCCACGACGATCCATTGTTGCCGGAAGTCGACATCGGGAACGGCCCCAGTAGGTCCATCCTGATTTGCTGGAACGGCCGGTGAGGTGGTTCGATTGGCTGCAGAAGTCCAGCTGGCTTAGTCGGCGGTGTCTTCAGTCACTGGCAATCTCGACAAGTCTTGACGTAGCGGGCGACGTCGGCAGCAAGGCGTGGCCAGTAGTATATTTCCTGTATTCTGGCGAGCGTGCGGGAAACACCGAGGTGTCCAGCTGTCGGGTCGTCGTGTAGGTCATGGAGGACTTCTGGTCGCAATGATGAGGGCACGACAAGAAGGTAGTCCGTTCGAAGTGGCGAGAAGTTCTTTTTCAGAAGAACGCCGTTCCGTAAGAAAAACGACGGCAGTCCTCGCTTGAATACCTACGGAACAACGGCGGTCTTGCACTCCAGGTACTCCATAAGGGCCCCCAGTTCCGCGTCGGCTCGTTGCCTTTCGGCGAAGTCGTCGGCACTTATAGTTCCGAGGAAGCAGTCATCGTCGTCGTCTTGAGGCGGCGCGTCGACGGGGGCACGAGAGAGGCAGTAGGCGTCAGAGTGTTTTCGTCCGGACTTGTACACGACGGTAATGTCGAATTCTTGAAGCCTCAGACTCGATCGTGCGAGACGACCTGAAGGCTCCTTCAAGTTAGCTAGCCAAAATTATAAGTGTTCATGTGCACAAGTGCTTTTTTTCCCTTGCTCCAAATTATGTGTCCCTGGATAGCTACGTTTCATTCCACGTAGTATGACGTTTTATTGTAGCTTCATTGACGCTTTCTTATCCAGTCATAAAACACAAGTAATCAAGGATATCTGATCTTACGCAGTAGTTGAAGTTTACAATGCGTGACCCTTCCAACGGCATAAAACGCTGAAGAGGCTGAAGATGGTACTTCTCATTAGTTACTTTATTATAAAACGTAGGGGTCTACATCGTCCCAGAGCACGGGTGGGTAGCGCTCTACCTCAGATCCTGGAACGTCCACGCTTGTGAACGCCGCTGATGCACATATTTGTGGGCCTGCATACCGCATGATGATTGTGCATAATCCTGTGAGTGAACAAAAAAGGCAGCACGTTGCGTTATGCTCCTACGATACTAAACTCACTGTGCACGTCTTATCATATGCAAAATTTCTTGTGATTTCCCACAGCTAAGGTCAGAAGACAACCCTTGCTAACAAAGGAAATCACTTGAGCTGCAATAAACGTATTGGAATAAATAAATTAGTCCAAATATTTATTTTGCATCTTTTTTGCGAGTTTACAATAAGCACAATAATAATTGATCGAGTCCCACAAATATTTAGACATTCGCAATCAGTAAGCCATACGGTAAAAATGTCACTGCCACAGAACTCCAAAACGCAGTCATAAGATTTCAGTGGGTCCTTTTGATAATGCAGCGTGAAATAAAAGTCTTTTGTGTAATTTATCATGACCGAAAGAGATGGCTGCTATTTATCAATCAACAATTTTTTCTGCATTCAAACTTATTGTAGTATAAACGTGTTGCTAAACATAAAATTATTCAAAAATGGAAAGCATTCCTTCACGACCCATCAATTGGAAGCAGCGAAAATTTCCTTTAATATTCGGAATAATATTACGGGGAAGCATTGCCCTCAGCATCCATTGAGAAAAAATAGTACCCGTATATAAACACGTGCGCTGCTTGTTCCATTCCCTTTTGCAAACTAAAGGAAGTCGTGAATTTTCTGAAAAAAAAAAACATGGCTCAAACCTCCGTCAAAGGAATATCATAATACGAAAGTGAAACGCGTCCCCGCAGAAGTAGTTGAATGTTTATTGTACATTGATAAACGAGAGTGCGCACACTGTCGCACATTGTAAACGAGAGCTCGCAGCTGTTGCACGGCTTAACGTGGATGCACCCACGTTGACGGCTCGTAGCACATCTCTATCCCGTCAACTAACGTCCATGATCAATGATCAGCCGATTAAGACACGAAAGTCTTCCAAAATTTCAAAAAATTAGTATGGCGTGAAATGCTTCAGCAACATGTTCAATACAAGAAAGAACATGCGTAAACGCTTTACGGCTTATAAAAATGCATATTAACACGAAAGTGTTTTTTGCCGGGGTCCACCAAGATTTTCATGACGTATTTCCGTCACGGAAATACTTCAGCAAAATGAACGCCATGAAATGGCAAAGAACTATAAGAACAAGTGCCGTTGACAGGAGTCGAACCCATGACCTCTCGTCCGCGACGATGGCTGGCGGGCGTTTAGCCCATTGAGCTACCGCGAAACACATAACGCAGGCGACATGAACGGGCTTTTTATCTTTCACACTTTCTCCGCACAGTGCTCTTACATGAATGGGTGGATGGATGCTATGAGCGTCTTCTTTATAACGGAGTGGTGACATGTGTGTCACTAGGCTCAAAAAAAAAAAAAAACACACGCCCGTTGCTACGACCGTGCCATTCGGCGCATTTTCAGTAGAAGTGTAAATTCGCTTAACACACAGCGAGGCTTTAGACGAAGCCTCGCTCATAGCATCCATCCATATCGAAAAATAGCTCTCCGACGCTCGCTCTGCTGTCGCACCGCGTTCCCCGCTGGCCCTGTGAGAATTAACTGCCAGGCTAGAGGGAAGACGCGACGCGCATAGCGTTTGCCTTCGCGTTTCACGACGCTTTGGAGGAGTGCATATCGAGTATTAGTGTTTATTATGTGCTTGTTGATGCCATATTTGCGAGGGATTCGCCATATGAGGTGTCCACGCATATGTTAAGAACTTCAGCTACCGCTGATCATGGGCGTTAGTCGTCGATACGGAGATGTGCCACTAGGCGTCAACGTGAGTGCGTCCACATCAGGCGGTTCTATATCTGCCAAACAACAATAGACATTATACAAGCTCTCATATACCATTGCACTATAAACAATCAACTACTTCTGTGATGACACGTTTCACTTTCGTGTTATACCGATTCCTATGACAAAGGGATCAACCATCTTCTTCATCATATTTCGCACCGTCATCTAATACCCAGACCCGTAGCCAGGAATTTAGTTCGCTGAGGGAGGGGGGGGGGGAGGCACTTGCCTAAGGCTTTGAAAAAAAAACATTTTCATTACCTATTTTCGGCAATACACCCCCCTCCATCAGAATTTCGGGAGGCAGGGGGCCGGGACCCCCCCTGGCTGCAGGCCTGGCAATACCCCATAAGTGGGACATTTGACGGGTATTCCGAAAGAAATTTCTGCAACTCCAGGCAGTATGCGTTCTATTTCACTTCCCGTGGCCAAAATGTACTCTTCCACGACGGTTCAATACAAACTAGATAAGGCTACCAACCTTGTGGTAGCGTTCAAAGCACGGCACAGCGCCATGTTCGTTTACAACGCGCGGGAGAAGCAAGGCGCGCATTTCGTAGTTTAGTGTGGAGGATCTCATTCAATAAAAGCGTCAATCACGAAACCAGTGCTGCCATCTCTCTTTTAAATAGGAAAACACCATTTGACGAGCTGGACTCGTCAAAAGCCTCTTGAAACACTGCTGAAGAGCCACGACGAACACAGCTCGTCATAAGCAAAAATGTGACAATTTCTCATGACGAGGTCAGCTCGTCATAATCAGTGAAGGGGTTAAACAAACCCTTGTGGTAGCTGTAGTAGTTCAAGGGGACAGCGTAATCAGAAAAATCGGTGCGACAGCCGGAAGAGCTTCGCTGACTGGACGAAGAACTTGGGCTAAGGTCGCCATCCCGAGGCATGTTAAAGAGTTATCGAACGCCATGGCCGGACTAGAGGGAAACGAAACGCGCGTGGAGTCTCCCATGTTGCCCGGCCCCGATTGTTCTGTGGGCGAGCGTAACCAGGGAACGCGGTGTTACAGCCAGGTGAGGCACGCGCTTCGCAAAGCTACATTTGGTATGAATGGATACCATGAGCGAGGCCGACGCTTAAAGGGCCCCTCACCAGGTTTGACAATTTTGAGCTGACGAGCGCAATGCATACACTAGGCGCTCACGATCACGTCTGCCAAAATTTGCAACGCTACGCGCCGCGGAAAAGGGTGAAATTTCAAGGCCCTTCATCTTGCGGGCGCGCGCTTTAGAGAATGAGGGATGACGTACATGAGAAAAAGGCCCTACGTAGAAGGTAGTGCTGTGACGTCGCTCCTCTACGTAAACGACTGTGCTCTGACGTCGCCAACAGTAGCACGTGACACTGCGATAATAATTTGACACGACATGTGTAGTTTGTGTATTTTGTTGCTTCAATAGATTAATAAAACTTGAGAGAAATAATTAAACACAGAAAGGGAATGTGTGCGTCTTTTTCATTTTTTTGTGAATTGCAGCGAGATGCGGGGCTAATGCGCCTCACTTTCCCATGCGTTCGTGTCCGCGCGGTTAGCGCATCGAGCAGACGTCAGCCCAGGGCCCGTATTCTGAAACGATCGCAAAAGGCGATAGTATCGCGTTTGGTGACGTAGAATTTGATGCGTTCAGTAAGTGAAAAAAAAACGCTTGCCTGTGACGTCATTCTTGCAAGTGGCCGTTGGTTGTATGAATGTTTCACAACACAAGGGTGAGCGCACCGTACGAGCGCAGAACAACCCGAGTGCGGCATTTTCGAGCGCGTGCTGCTGCTTCTACGCAGTGGCCAGGCTTGGCCGGCTTGGCTGTGGCTACTTGAAGTATAAGACGTGTTGAAAGTGCTTTCAACGGTTTTTTGTTCGATTATTTATTGCACAGTATAATATTTAAAGAATGCAACTTTGCGTGAAACTTATTTTCGTTGAGAGTTTAACACGGCGTACTCGGAGAGTTCAGCTGTAGCGTGCCGTCGCAGCGACATCGTCTCAATATCTCAACATGTTGCCGGCTCGCGATAAGCCACGCGCGCAACGCACGCTTCATGTTCCTGGGATGTTCAAACCACGAAAAAAACACGCGCTGGCAAAGAACGAGGGCTGATAACACCCCAAGGTAATGCTCGATGAAAGCTTCAGCGTAAAAAATGCTGCGTATGTCCACCGAGGATTGAATATTAGAAGCTACCGCCTACGTCACTGAAATGCTAGCCTTCACAACGAACCGACGGTTAACGGTGCCTTCGTTTATTGAAAATATGTCGAGAGCCCCGTCGAGCACTATGACGCAAAATTGACGTCGGCGGAATTACCAGATGGTGTCCTAACGTTTCCGGTTTGCTCAATAGCCAATCAGCGCGCACCAAAGGCGATACTTTTGCGATTGTCGCCTTTTGAGAATATGGGCCCAGCGAACGAAAGTAATGTTCTGGCGCGTTCGAGCACTCATTATGCTCATTTATACTACCGCGTCGAAGTAAACGTTGATGCGGCACTGGCTCATGATACGGGTACTCTCGTGCCTGTACAAATGTCTCAACTTTCATGACCGTCCCACAGAAACAGGCAGTACACCACAGAGAACGCCGACAAAACGCCCACGGCCGCTACATTAAAAAAAAAGGTAGCGGCCGTGCAACGCGTGCTCGGGCTGGCTCGGGAACGTTATGCGCACGTGACCATGCATGCGCATGACGTGTTGATGCGTATGTGTCAAGTGAAGAGGGCAAGGAAGGGATTTGGCTTGCTAAAGCTACACGGGGCGAGTGTCAAAGGTTTGAAACTCGCCTCCTCGCATCATGGTTTCGCGCCGCTACAAATTATTGTTTTTCTCAGCTCGTAATGAACCGATGTGAAAAATTCTTGCGGCATACTGGTCTTCATACGGCACACAACAACTTCCAGCGTCTAACTAAAATTTGCTGTGTGGCCTGGTGAGGGGCCCTTTAAGCTAAGGTCGGCACCTCGCAATGCGTTGAGGCGCTGACAAAATTGCACTTCTATTGAAAATGCGCCGAATGGGGGCGACGCGGTGCAACGGCGTGTTACAGGAGCTAATCGCGGAGGCCACGGTCGTGATGCATTACTTCATTATACTGCTCCCAGAGGACTACAGCACCCCACCGACGAAGAGGACTGTGAGCGGAAATTGTGAGATATACAATGCGCGTTCGTGAAACCTCCAAAGTGTGACCATGGCGCAGTGGATAGCGTGCCCGGCAGCTGTTGTCTATGTCCATGAGGTCCTGGGATCGACTCTCCTTGACGGAACTTTTTTTTCTTTGCTATCTAATGCTGTTATGTTTTCCATGTCTTATTTGTGGCGGAAAGACGTCACTGAAGTCGCGGTGGTGGAACCCGGCAATAATAATACAGACACTTTCGTGTTAAAAGTTATTAAAATGAGTGTAGGGCGACAGTTACGGGTGTAACAATTTTTGCAAGGTGGTAGAAAATAGCTCCTTGATTTACTTGCGTTTGTAAGGTCTTGAAGCAATACGAGTGGACGTTTAGGTATATGATCTCCAACAGCTATGATTTTTAATTCCGGCCAAACAATACGTGAATGTCTTCATTTTTTTCCTTTGTGCTATTAAAAGTCGGTTGCATGACCTGAAGCGCAAGAATGCAGTACCCTACGAAATACACTGAGGGCACGAAGAATAGGACATATTTCAAAATTATTATGTGTGTATGCCAATTTTCCCTCTTTTAGAAGATTGAGGAATCGTGTGTAATTATTATTGAGCAGGTCGCCATGTCATCAAAAAGAAAATTCTTACCAATGAGAGCGGAATAAAAAGTCGGAATCGCTGAAATATGGGCCATTGTTCATTGACAATCCAGGTAGTCGCTGTTGCGACTTGTTGAGCTGTTGAAGAATGTACAGAAAATAAACATATAATATTGAAATACATGCTCTATTAGATTTATTTAGCAAACAAGGTTGACGTATGTAATGTACGTAATGCAACGCAGAGGTTGAGAATTCACCTGCTTAATATAGCACGATAGCACGAAGGGAGGGCAAGGTGGAAGCCGAGGCGAGGAATCGCAGTGATCACTGGGTGTTCCTGAGCGAGCGCAGCAGTCAATTGCTGGGCTCGCTTTCACGCCCCCCTCTGCGCCCACGTCAAGACGCCGTATTGCAAATTTTCGTCGTCAGACGCCGCCACCGACTCCATACAGTCCGCCTCTCAGCCAGCGCTACGCACTGCGAAATACAGATGCTTGGGGCGTCCCTGGCCTCCACCCGTTCTGCTACCACTGTGGAGAAACAGGCCACAGCTGCTGCAGTTCATTGTACCGCGAGATAGGTCTACGTGGCTCTGTGGTCAACGCTCTGCGTCCACAGCGTGGTGAGCGGTCACGGGACATCCCTGATTACCAGGCCAAAACAGAATCGAGGCTTCTAAGGCTGTTGTCTTCGCCTTCGCCAGGACGGTATCTATCACCTCGTCGACCGTATAGTGGTTGAACCAAGTGCCGGGATACCAGTCCATATCGCGGAAACTAAAAGTAGCAACTGATGGAGGCGTCGTTGTAGTTCGTCGCTTTGCCGGAGACCTTCCGCGGACGATGAAGACGATAAGCGCATTATTCTGACAAAGTCGGAACACGCCGCAAGTCAGACGGAACCGTGAAGACCAAACTTCGCCGCAAGTACCCGACCTGGTGATTCAAGGTAATACCAAACTCAAGGTAATAACAGCGCAGCCAGCCGGCGCAGACATGATCCGACGCCACGAAAAGCCGTAACTGAGGACGACGAACCACCAGCCTCAACATGCTTTCCGATGGCTACAACATCACCGTTCTTGTCGACGCATGAGCCAAATACTCTATCGTCAGTTGACTGTTCGCGGCGGAGCGTAGGCCCCGACATCCGAACAGCTGGAGGTCCTCTAATAACGCCTGCTGGAATCTGCACAGCAACGTCACGATTTAATGATCAGACTTTTCCTGCCAGCTTCCTGATCCTACTGCATGGTACAAGGAATGTAATCTTTGGCATAAACTTTCTAATCAGACACGGCGCGATCATCACCTTACGGTCAAAGTCGATAACACTGTCTACGGGACGAGCACTATCACAAGATGCGACGATCACTGACTGTGCCCTTAATGTACTCGAAAATCAGGTCCCAATCCTGCCGCAAGCAACTTTTCACGTTTTCGTCGGCACCGAAGAACCAAAGCACACGGAAGGCATAGTCGAGAACGAACAGAACATGCTGGTTGACCGTGAGATCGGTGTCGCAAGAGGAGTATTGAAACCTCGCGGCAGGTAATCTCCAGCCATCTTCAGCCAAGATCGTAAGCATCCTAACAAAGGCACAAAATTCGCATACTTGGAAGAAGCTGAAGAATTTGAAAATAACTTTCCCCCTTTCCGACTCCACCGAACAAGCAATTTTATTCGGAGTTTTCCAACTAATAACCAAGAACAGCTCAAACGTCTTTTCCAGCGAGACAATTAAGAGCTGTTTTACATCCTCTTGAAGGATCTGACAAGCACCAATGGATGCACATCGGATTATAACCGAGGAATGCGGCAGGCAGGCCACGAGTTCTGACGAGTTTTTTTACCTGATTGCGCAGATTGGAGAGTTGTGAAGAGAAGGTTTTGAAAAAAAATAAACACGTCTTTGTGTATCTCCCCTTTGTCTCCGTGTGCACGTGCGAGTCCGTGAAGATGAATGTGTTCCAACTAGGCCGACTTGCAGTACTGCTTGAAAAGCGCCGCTTCGCTCTCGAAGAACACCTGTTCCTTGGCAACGTCATCAGTAAGTGCGAAGTTCTTCCTGATCCGCAAAAGATGGACGCTATCATATCAGCAATTGCCCGCCGCCCAGCGACAAGAATGTTGTGCGCAGATTTTTCGGACTTGGCGAATATTTTAGGTGGCTTGTCAAGCATTTTTCGCATATCGCAGAGCCGTTACGTCATTTTACTAATTCACACGCGGATTTCAATTGGAAAACGTAGCAGAACGAAGCATTTCCAGTATTGAATACACACTTTCAGTCGTCACCTCTTCTGGCACACTTCGACAAAGATGCCGATACGGAGGTACGCACGAACACATGCCGCGCAGGGCTTGGCGCCACAGTTATACGAAGGAAGGCAGGACGAGAAAGGGCCATCGCTTTCGCTAGCCGGTCGCTATCAAGCGCGGTAGCGAATTATTCCCTTGCGCGAAAAAATAGCCTTGTCATAATTTGGCCTGCATTAAATCTTTCTTCCCTACTTATACGGCAGGCGCTTCAACGTATTGAGCGTATTGAGGGACCACCACGCTTTGAGTGGGCTCTTCAAGCCGACTCGCATGCTGGAGCCCCAGACTCCCAGAATTCGACATCACCGTTCTGTACAAGTCCGGGCGAAGGTACTACGACGCCGACTGCTTGTCCCGCTTCCACATTGACCCTCCATCTATACTTTTTTGGGCGAGTTGGCTTATTGTAGAGCAAGAGAGTAACAGCGCGAACACACATGGACACACAAGCGCTGACTCACGACTGGATTTTAAGGCAGAATGGCACACCTATATATGCCAGAGTGAAGCATGGAACAGAAAACAGAGGAATGAAAAAGTCGCAGTTTCGTAGCAAGGGCGAAGCAATGAATGCGATAGCAAGAAATTGGAATGTCACACGAAGAAGGACAGGAAGCGTGATACTTGCAGCGCGCCGCTGAAGCACAACGAAGAACGCCTTCGTTGTGCTTTCGTGTGTGAAGAAAACTAACAAATGTCACAGTTGTTGCGTCTCTGTGCTTCAGCCACGCGCTGCAAGTGTCGAGAATCAGACACTCTTAGCTCTTTCTTTTTCCTTTAAACTGCAGCGCGTGGAGTGACCCCTCTGGGTCTCCTGCCACACGGGGGCGTCTGACGCAAGGTGTGTATGGTATTCTTTTTCTATATCACGAGCGGTACAGAAAGGCGCCACTTTGTCGTGTGTTTCTCAAGGGCAGTATTGAAATTGAAATAAAATTCAGCAGCGTTGCGAGATCGAAACCATGCTCAAGCTACTCCGAGATCTGCGTACCATCAGCGGTTAATGGTGTATATAAATAATTCGCTGTTATTTCGCCGGCATGTGCAAGGCGCAGGGTTGAGTTGTCTGGTGCAGCGCGCTGGGGAGCGAGGGGTCGCTGGTTCGAGCCCCCGGTCGGGTGCATCAGAATTTTTAAAGACCGTAGGTTTTCTGGGTACTTGAACGCAGAAATGTTGGTCTGTCTGTCTGTCTGTCTGTCTGTCTGTCACACGATTTAGCCACCCGGTCCAAATTTAAGCACTTGCTGAACGCGCAGACATCTTGAACTGGTAGCTGCGTTCATACTTCTGAACATTGTCGACAAAAAAGCAAATATTGCGCATATATGAGGCGCAACATCAATACGTAATTATTAGGTGGTGTGTTCCTTTGCTAGAAAATACATACATACGTAATTTAAAAGACCCTAGTGTTTCTTAGGCTGCGCTGAAAATGCCACACTATGCACGGAAAAGCCCTCTCCCGACGATATGGTGCTGCCACCTGGCAGTGGCCCTGGGAACACCATCACGGGTGGCCGCGGATGAGACCAGGACTCATGTAGTACGGCCGGCAGAAGACTATCGTCTTTCAACGACATTTGCAGCTAAGCACGCAGATACGCGGCCAATCGTTTCTTCTGCTTTATTTTTCTGTGTGCCTTCTTTAAATATATACATCCATATACATATCGGGCACATGACGGCGGCGGAAAGAATGCGCCGATAGTGCCCATATAGTTGCTATCAGAATAATAACAAAGTTCAACAACGCATAGCGCCATCAACGCAAAACTGCCAACCAAGGAATAACCGCAACAAAACATGATGTAAGACCCGACAGCCGCACTCAAAACATACTATTCAGAATCAAAGAGGGTGAGAGATGGGGCGCTAATGCTATTGTTATTAAATTGCTTAATATGCAAAGGCTTCTAAACTGATGCTTGCAGTGTTGTCTTCACTTCTACCTAGAATTTTCGTCCCCTCAAACTGGTTCATGCATCCTGTGCGCTTACTGACATGTGGAACTAAATGTGCATACTTTTCATCTAGCTTTTGCAATTTTTGTGCGTGATACACCAAACGGTCATTGACACAGCGCCCAGCTTCGCCAACGTAGAATACAGGGGCGTAGCCAGAAATTTTTTTCGGGGGGGGGGGGGGTTCAACCATACTTTATGTACGTTCGTGCGTGCGTTTGTATGTGTCCGTGCCTATATACGCAAGCAAAATTGAAAAATTTCGGGGGGGGGGGGGGGTTTGAACCCCCCAACCCCCCCTTGGCTAAGCCCCTGTGACAAGGGAATACTATCAACACCCCAGTGAAACACTTGCGGCGTTTGTTTTTCTAAAGGAGCCAAATACACCTTCACTGAAACTGAGAAAAACGCACCTTTTTGCTACTGCCAATATGGTCGGGCCTGCTCCAACAATCTTTGCCAGTGTGTTCCTGTCCCCTAAATACCTGAAATATATATTGCGGCTAATAACTATATAGGCCACTATCGTCGGTATTCAGGAGTAAACTTAGTATTTAGCTCTCACAGATTGTAACATTTCATTTGAGCTTGAATTAGCTCGTAAAAGAAGTCTGAAACGATTCGAATGTACGGTATAGCAACAATGCGATAAAATTACCATCGTCTATGTGCTTCCGTAGTTGCCGTCCTCCGTCGCATGCGCTGATGGCGATGACTAGACTTGAAGAGCGAGTGGTGCTTCCTGGCAAAAGGCGCAATATTATCGATTGTCGACAGCGTTTTCTTGTTCTTGGCATCCTTTCAAGGCCTTGAAAAGTGCTCCAGCTCTTCTTCTTCTAAGCTTGTTTTATGCTGTCCAGTTTCGGATCACTTCTTCTTCAAGGAATAGAACGCTGCTCAATATATTCATTTAATATATCTTTTGTTTCAAAGATACGTCTTGGAGCGAAAGGAGGACATGATACTGTAGCGCTAAACTAGAAAAGAAACACTAAAAGGCAAAAATAAGTAGTAAAGTCGACCTTTTACTCTTTATATTCGAGTTTTTCCCTACAACATCATGTCCTTCAGTAAGTGCCAACTCACCTTAGAAAAACTAATTGTAACACGTAAACACGATAGCAAAGAAACGAGGGCACAAATGAAACAGATTGGATGAGACCATGTTGGTTGTTTTGGTCCCTATTGTTGATGCTGCGCTGGTTTAATGAATGTGGCTCTGTTGGATTGAAACACATGCAGCATTTCGCTCGTTGTTGAAACGAAACTGCCTTTTTGAGTTCACATTACCATCAGGAATTGCCGCATTTTGATTCCAATTGTTTAAGAAGATCAAGATACCTAGGCGCACTTTACGCTCCCGTGAAATTTCGCACAGTTTTGGTTTCTGCATTTTCTGCATTTGGCTATTTTTGAAGAAAAAGACATGGCTGGCCCCCCTCTATGGGAATCGGTATAACACGATAGGGAAACGTGTCTTCAGAGACGCATATGAGCGTGTGTTGTGCATTGTTTCGCACCTGGGAGATGAAATGAATGCTACAGCAACAAATTGTAACGCCACGCGAAGAACCGCAAGCAGCTCAAAATTTGCAACGCGCTGCTCAAGCAGAAAGGACGCACGGATAGAACATACACAGAATGGGTGCGAACTACCAACTCTCAAAGCTCGACAGTTAAAGCGAGTTGCTCAAACACAAATCAGGACGCACGAAACGAACGCACAAGTAGACACAAGATGTGCGCGAACTGTCACAGTTGTAATTTATTTGTGTTAGCAGTGCGCTAAGCTTTCGCAAAAGCGGCTGCTGAAGTGAGCGAAGTGATCTTCGTGCGCTCTGCAACTTCAACGCAAGCTTGCGATGAGAGCACAAGACGTACAAACCACCGCTATCACGAGATAAGCGCATGCGCACGAACGACCATGCCCTATAGAGGCGCGCGCTCATCGCACCGCGTGGGGCGAGGACCTTTAAAGCGCGACCTTCGAGCTCTTCGCGCCATCTCGCTAGGGATAACGAAAACACGCTGAAATGCCACCGAGCTCTGAGTACCGCCACCGGCAAACGGTGTAGATGAGTAGCTCGCCATTAGTATGGTGAAGAACGTGCCGCCTATGGCCGAGTCGTTTCGCGCCAAGCGCTGTGGAGCGAGGGGTTGTAATTTCGTCTCCCGGTGACGGAACTTTTCCTTCCAGTTTTTTCTTTGCTATCTGTTTATATATTGTACAGCGTCATATCCGTGACGGTAATACGTGAGTGTAGCCGTGGTGAACTCCGGCATAAAACACTTTCGTGTTAAATAAGCGCTACACTTAACGAACCGCGTTGCGTGGTTCTCTGGCACTGACGTTTGCAGGTTGAAACTCATCGTCCTCATCGTCATCATCGGCCTGACTACGCCCACTGCAGGTCAAAGGCCTGTCCCAAGTTCCGCCAATCAACGCGGGCCTGTGCTTTGTGCTGCCACGTTGTATCCGCAAACTTCTTAATCTCATCTGCCCACCTAACTTTCTGTCTTCCCATCGCGCGTTTGCCTTCCCTTGGAATCCAGTCAGTTACTCTTATTGACCACCGGTTATCTTGGTTACGCGCTACATGACCTGCCCGTGTCCATTTCTTCTTGAGTTCGACTACGACGTCCTTAACACCCGTTAAGTCACTAACCCACTCTGCTCTCTTCTTTTCCCTTAAGGTTACGCCTATCATTTTCCTTTTCACTGCTTGCTCCGTCGTCCTCAGTTTCGGTTGAACCCTTTTTTAAGCCTAGGTCTCTGTTCCGTAGACGAGCACCGGTGAGATGCAACTGTTATATATATTCCTCTTTGCTGTTAGTAGTAAACTACCATTCATGATTTGAGAGTGATGGCCGCGTGTGCTCCATCCCATCCTTCTTCTCCTAGTTACTCCTAGTTACGTTGGCGTTGAAAGTACCTGGGCACAACTTTCCCTGATTATTGGGGGCAGGGAAAGAAATGGGACCGCGTTACCACTCGCCATCTTAAGATGGTGTTATGAACGTATTGTACAACCTTAGGCCGAAGAGCTGTTCGGTAAACGTCCCCTGGAATGGTGTATGGTGAAGTGGCGGCAGGCCCAAATGGCGAAATGGCGCAGGCGCGCATATTACACCGTGGCTACAGCCAAGCAAGAGCGGTCCCAGGGTATTTGTGGCTACTACTTAGCGGCGCGCTCCAGCGATGCAGCAGGCGACGCGAAGTACCTGCCGTGGGTCCCTATGCCTGCCTTTGCGCACACTTCTCAACACCTCGATGCGCGACAGCACTTGGTGCACAGGCGCTCCGCGGAGAGGGGCCACGCTCAGCCGTGTTGACCTTAAGAGTGGACGAAAAAAGGACACAGATCATGGCGCTGTCCTTTCTTGTGCGATCTTTTTAGCGCCGTTCTTCTACTCGTAACCATGAACCAACCAGCCCCACTGCGTACCCTGCTAGAGTAGTACGGCGTTTATAAAATCGGGTCCATAGGAGACATCGTCGAAGAGGTTCCCTGAGTCGTCATCTCACTGACTTAATCTTGATGTTGTCTCTTGCAGTTTTAAACGTATACAAGTGAAGAAGTAACACATTTCATGGCTGTCACTACAATAAAGGAACTGTGGAGTAATTGTAAATGGTTAGACACATTTTATCGGACTGGCATGTATAAACAGTGCCCTGCATTTGTAAAATGATTGTCAAAATTTCAGGCCCTGCTCACGTACATGTTGCCAATTTCAAATGTCCTTAACATTAACAACGCTTGATCAAGCAACGAAAAAATAAAAGATGCCCACCTTGTAACGGCTGCGTTCATATCATTCCAAACCGCATACGTTGAAAAACATCCGCCTGGTCTGAATGCAAGCACGAATCACAGTCAACAATTGTAGTAGTTTTTGACAGCACAAGGCATGCTTCACAGATGCCACCTGTCAACTTTTGATACGACATACACGACTAGACGTTCTGTCGGATCAACAGCTGCGCATCCCTTTTCGAGCCTTGATTGAATACAGTCCAAATTAAAAGAACCGCTTTGCAGCTGTGGGCGCGGTTAGGGGTCGTGTGGTTTTACCTCTGACGTCTAATTGTAATTATTATTTAGCACTATAGACTAACAGCAGCGTTTGTTGAGGAATACAACAATTATTATTTCAAACCAGTCCATATGATAGAGACATTTTCGTTCGAAAATTTACGTTAAAGAATGTGTGAAGTGAAGCCACCAAATGCACTTTGATTTGCCCAAGTTCCAACATTACTATTTGTCGGACTTACGAGAAAATATTTCTCCATGGGGCTATGCCGCTAAACAGTTTTATCAAAGACAGGGATAAGGCCGCATCGTCGTGTTATTGCGCTCACACAGGTGTGTATTATTGTTTTATTGTCATCGTTGGGCAGTCCAAGAAAGCTCGTGGGACACGTGAAAATTTGTTTAGCCCAGAAACTTATGACTTGAGGCATGTGACAATCGAACGGACACCTGCAGATGCTACGTATAGGGAAATAAATTTCGGGATGCTAAGACCCGGATTCTGGCGTTTCAGATTTGAAAACGACGTTACGATTTAAGATCTACCGTAGCCGTGAACTGGAGTAGTTTTTGCTAGGTTGAGGTTATTAACTTAAAAACACAGGCGACGGCACCAGCGCTGGTCTGTGTCATTCCCACCACAACGAGGTCGCCGCGCCCCTGCACAGACATGCTATACATCGAGATCAGGACCGCCAATCTGCATTTGCAAATGTTTTGTGGTGTGTATATTTAGCTTCGACCAAAATAGCGAGCCATTCCACTATGTGTAGGTGGATGACCCACGAAGCTGTTTAGCACACGCATATAGTGCGTCACATGATTGAGGTGACACATTATTTCAAACCATCGGCGATCACAATTCGATCACAAGTAAATCCGAAGTGGCTGCTGAGAAGAATGCAGCGTATGCTTCCTTAAACTTATTCAGCTGGGCAACGTGTGAGTGATTTTTGCCACATTTTCTGTTTTGCGACATGAGTGAACTTGTTTAGCTTGGTTGTATGCACTTGGTGTTTAGTGCACGATCTTTATTTCATGTTTTCCACTCGTGTCTTTCCTCCTTTGTTTTTAGTGGACTGACAGTGTGTCACGTGCTTTGGCCTATTTATGCGGCACGTATGCGTTTTTGTTGCCGCGCAGAAAAAGATGCACGGAAAACTGGCGATATCCAGTTTCGCTTGCGTTCCAGCGCCGCCGGGGAAGCAACAGGTGTTTTCGGCGAGTGGGCGGATGGAATGGGTCACGGCCGCACTGGAACGCCATCGCAGTTTTCTACCACAGCCGTGATTGAGCACATCGTCGGCGCATAGCGTAATATATCGTGTAATAAAGAGTAATGAAAAAACAAAGACGTTTAAAAAATACTTACAAAACATAGAAAATTTTGGAACACTCCTAAGAAACATGGCGACAGTCTGACGAAGGGGGGCATCCGCAGTTTCGACAGCTTTTGCGAAGCGAGGCCTGCTGCATTTTATTGAATATCAGGAGTCCTCAAAATGAATATGGCACGCCTTGCATACCATTCAATGAAACATACTGCATCAAATTTGATACAAAGTATATTTCTCATACCACATTTTTTTCCCGCTGAAACTCTTTGTGAATATGTTCACTTGTTTCCCAAAAGTCAATAAACAAGATATTGACTTTTACAGACAGTTTTGCAGGTGCGCTTTGAATAAGTCATCCAAAATTGGCCATAAAATGGTAGAACATTAAGAAAGCCAATGTAAGGCCGCCTACTTTACTTTTGATCGGTATCTCGTGGAAGGTTTTATTCGTTTTCCTGCGAAGACTCCCGAGCTTTTATTGTTTGTGTAAATTTCACCGAAGAAAGCCTTGAGAAAACGCAGTCATGTGAACATAGACTTCGGATTCTGTCGGCAGCCTAACTCCTGCTATCTAGCGGTACTGGGATTGCCGGAAATGGCGGTGATGTGAGTAACACTATTGCATGAACATATTTTCAGGTACATGGATGAACGGCCCTGTTAGGACGCGCATTGCTTTGCGACACCTGCGGCTAGCTGAGAGATATCCCCAATATGTCATCAAACGTGCACCTTGCACAGAAAGGTGCACGTTTTAAGTCGCGAGGTCATAAAAGCGTATCTCTAACTGTGACTGAGTCGAACGTTGTGCATTAAAAACGTTCGGTGGCAGATATCACAAGGTGCAAAGCATCCGTCATCTGCGGTGCTGTAGTTGCCTATGCTTCGTTAGAACTCGTAGCACATCGTGCACTTAAATTCACACGCACCTCATTCGGCAGATGTTAAAGGAAGAGCACCCGGAAGATTTTCTATCTTTTGAAGATGGACGGGTTCGAATAGCTGTGTCATGCGGCGGCGAAGTTCGGATGGCTTGTCGTCGCCAAAGTCCTTCCATGATAGTATCTGTTGAATACGCCTCGAATCAGATTTCATGGTGGGCTGTCGTAACTAAAATTTTGCGAGTCATACGGGTAAGCAGGAGGAGGATCTCGCAAAAGGTCTCAGATGAAAGCTGTAGTGCTGGGGCTGAGAGGACTGACAACTCTGACGAATTTAAGGCGCGTTTTGAAAAGTGCGCGAGTGTTGTAAAAAAACGCCTGTTCAAAGAGGAGCAGTTCGACGACAGGTAGTGCAGATGCGAGCACATTTGATGGAAAACCGAAGAGCTCCGCCGCGGTATAGTTAGCGGGTCTCCACCGAGGCGCTGACGTCCTGGCTGAAGAACCTCCTGAGCAATCGGTGGCCGTACTCTGCGGCTCGAAGCAAGCGCTCCAGAGCCTCGTGAACCACCGAGGATCGGGGCTTACAGGATGCTTGCTGAGGTCTAAGTTCGCCACATTCGCTTACGCCACGGTTTCAATCTCCTTCCACGACATCCCGGCACATGTGGGAATGGTGGGAACTAGCAAGCGGACACCCTCGACACAAGCGCCCATCGCCCTGGTGTGCCGCTCACACGATCAGTTGCTGCCTCTGATTTTTCAAGGTAGCGCTTGAACGAACTGCTCAGGATTGCCCACCCATATGCCAGAGTGGCCAACGGCAACGGTACCGAGCCTCTCCCAGAGGGTGGCATTACTCAGAGGGAGCGCGTGACGCACCTTCGCCTCCGCACGGGCTGTGTGTGGACAGCGGCGCACCTGTTCACCAAGGGACGCTCCCCCCACCGGGCTGCGAATTTTGCGGCGACCCCGAGATCCTTGAGCACCTTCTCTGTGCTTGCCGAACGTTGGCGCAGGAACGCTCAAGGATAACCACTGCCTACACGCAGCTGGGCTTCACTCCTAAAACCACAAATGACTTGCTGATCCCTGTACCTCCCAACCTCCGGGCACTCCAGAGCTTCTTGGAGTTACTGGAGGCGACCGCGATCACCACCTCCCTTTGGGCTCCTGAAACTTCCTGGACACTCCCTTTACCATCGGTCTCCCATATGATTGGACGAGACGCGGGCTATTTCTAAAACCTCTTCTTCTCCTATCCTCCTTATTTCCCACTTCCTCTTCTGCAGACGCTGTACCGTCCTCCCTATTGGGCTGGAGAATTAAGCATCGTTTTCACAATAAGTCACTATTGACGACGAATACGATGTGCAAATGGGGCGTGTGAGATACGCTATAATAGCTCCACCAGTGAGTAGTCCCCACGCTGGGTGGAAAGAGCAGGGGAAGCATGAGGAGAGAAGGAGTGGGGGGGGCGAATTAGGGCCGAGTGCCGAAGGTGACCAGGGCGCGGGAAAAGTGGCGAGGCAGCTGCTCACTCCAATCTGGACGCGTACCCAAACTTCTTCCCATCGTCTGGCATTGGCCAGGCAAGCCTACGCCTTTCGGTTCATGTCCAGCTTTCGGCTGAAGAACGCCGAAAGGCCGCAGAGCTAGACTTACACGACGTTTCCTTCCCTCCGAGTCTAACGTCACCATGTGAGCCTCCCTAACGTATATTCAGCCATCGCCTACTGCGCTAGTGCGTCTCCGCTGCAATGTCCGCGTCTCCTGAGCGGTAAAACTCTAATTTAGGGGCGAAGTCCCTTAAACTCTCGGCTTGTCCGCAGTGCGTCGTCGTCTGCGGTCGCCTTGTGCATCGTAGTGACCCATTTGCTTGCTTGCATCGTCGTGTCCCGTCCATTTGCTTGAGCGCAAGAGAGGGCTGCAGCGCCTCAGCGCTCGCCGTGTGGCGAGAGAGAGCAAACGGCGCGCGTTGACTATGGAAGCGCTCTTTTGCGATGAACGCTGAACTACCACCTTGCGAGGAACGAGAACGCGCCCTCGCCCGCGAAAGACAACGCCGACGCTTGCAGCGTCTGCTAGCGAGTTTACTGAAAAAAATGTTGCAGTGGCTTAGCTTAGCTATGTCAGGATAACGTAGCGTTAGCAAAGGTTCAGCTGATTGTTCTTAGCTTTCCTGATTGTCTAGGAGAAGCTTGATTATCATCCTTACTGCTGCTCCAATGATACACACATGGTATACATATTATGTACATGTATATTTATTTTGCCAGGCAACTACTTCGGGATCCGATGAGTTAAGCTTCCCCGCTATTCTGCGCCGTTGAGCAACATTTGCGCTCCTACTTCTTGGCTAAACCACACTGGCAAATGCCAGTCAGAGGCGCTGTCAAGCGGCTCCAGCGCAGTGTCAGACGGCGACTGCATAGCGAAGGCGAATAACTGCGCGCGCGCCGACGCCAGTACGTGTACCTCGGCAACGATGTTACTCCTCTGGAAAGCGCAGACCGGCGGCCGCGAGTCGCGTGCGGCAGCGGCGGAGTGCGCGGGAGGTGCCGGCTCCGGTGCGCTAGCTGTGTGACATCACTGATCCTCGCGCATGCGCAGCACGTCTCTTGAGGAGCCACGCGAAATGGTTCGGCTAGGCCAGTGTAGCTAACGCTACAAAAACCGACTGCTCGCGCTTTTTTTAGAGACAAAGCTCCTCAGTGTGTGGGCCTGTCCCTCCTTTTTAATATGTAGTAGTAGGTAGCCACGCATAGTGGAATGTACCCACTACACGTGATAACGGTGACGATGACGCTGATGACCATGAAGTATAAGCGCGTTCCATGACGATGACGACTGATGACCATGAAGAATAAGTGCGTTCCAGTATAGTGGAATGTACCCACTACACGTGATAACGATGACGATGACGCTGATGACCGTGAAGTATAAGCGCGTTGCAGACCACACATTCTCTTTCTGCCATGGATGAAAACGATCGTGAACGCGCTCTCGCCCTCGAAAGGCAAAACGGCAACGCCGACAACAAGTGTTCCCCTGAGCTTAACGTCATATATGAGGACTCCCGCGTTTGTGTGTTAGGTCTTGTGTGATGATCGAGTGGGCAAAATTTACGGAGATTGACGGTTTACCAGATTACCTCCGGAGCTTCGCCCACTCATCATCATTCACCTAGTTGATATGGCGCGGTTTTTTTCTTTATTGCCTTCTTGACTACATATCAAGATAGTCTAAAAAAATCACACCATCTCCCGCTAAGTGGGACCATGAGGCGATGCGAAGCAGTGTTTCGGCATGTAGAGCCCGCGTTTCAGAGGTGGAGTGGTGAGGGGGAGAGAAGTGGAGAAGGGGAAGGAGAGGGGGAGGAGAAAGGGGAGGGGGAAGCGGAAAGGGAAGGGGAGAGATGGTGTGGAGAGGGGGAGGGGATAGGGGGATAGGGAAGGGGATAGAAGGAAATGGGAGAGGAGGGGTGAGGAATGAAAGTGGAGCTGATGAAAGGAGGGGGAAGGGAAAGGGAAGGGGCGAGGGGGAGTGGAGAGGGGAAGTGGCGAAGGCTTGCGCATGCGCAGTAAGGCTGGTCACGCCGCACACCACGACCACCGGATTGAACTCCGCTATAAGATGCTTCACATCTAATAATCTCATTGGACAACCGTTGACTGGCCACTCCGTACATATAGACACTGGATATTGACCTGCAATGTAGTGCCGCTGGGATATTTCTCTTATGTGTAGTTGAAAAATTAAGATTCGTAGCGTGCACGTTCACTAAAAGCGGACTGCGGGTCTCTGAGTCTGATCTTTCTTCTGCCTCTCATTGTCCATTAGCAGTGATTTTGCTGTGGGAAATAACGGCGCACACTGGCGGCGGTGAGGCAAGGCCTCGACGTCCCCACGTGGGAGACCTAAAGCCCAGTCGGCGAACGCTCTGCCGGACCATCAATAAAGTTGTTACCAACCAACTGGATGCTTCGCCCCTCAATGGTATCACGTTAGTGGAGCTTCAACACCCTTCCCAACATGCTTCGCCCCTCCCCAAGCTTTTCTCCTAAACATGCCTTTTATGCACGGTTAGCGTCCTTATCTTTCGTTATTCCTATTAACTCCCTTTTCTTTCGCATGTTCAAATAACTTTTCTCTCATTTGTTATCTTTCTGTTCTTTAAGTATACTGAGTGCTTTTTTTTGAAGGCACAAAAGGTCTCTCCTTTCTTGATCACGGTTATGCCATCTCTGTCTATGGGAACCTACACGAGAGCATGGCTCGCTAGCCTCGTGACAACGGCATCGTCGTACTTGCAATGCTTTCGGGAGAAAAGGAAGGAGGCACCCACTAGACACGGGTGAAAGGTTGGTAGCGGCGTTACCGAAGTGCACCGGCAAAGTGGGAGCTAATTCTCTTCAGTCCTTAAAGGTACACTAAAGAGAAACAATGAATCGGTTTAGATCGATAACATGTGCTCCGAGAACTCTAATACCGTTGATTTCGCCATCATAAGTTTATTAATGGAGCAGAAAATCAAGTTCAAAATTTCATTTTTAAATTTCGCGCCGATATCTTCCCGCGTGACTTCACGGATTTCAAAGTGCATTTATTGTATTTTGGCGCCATTGGCTCAAAAAATTACCCCAAACTTGGTATGTTAAGTCTGTGGCCCCCTCAGAGGACAATGTACTTCTTTTTTACCCATTACGAACTATGTACTCCCTAGTAGAAGCCGTCAAAACATGTGACGTCATGGCAAATGGTGCGGAAACTTCAAAGTGGCGTCGCCACCCACATTTCGTTTTTAAGCGCTTTCTCGCTTACTGATAGCCTTCTCGCAACAAGCGTGGTGTTTTGGGGATTGTGAAAGAGTTCTTTACTAATATGAGAAAAATTGTTTTGCTCTTTAGTGTCCCTTTAATGGGCATTGCTATAGCTCGGTTTCCAGCGACTGCAGCAACATTTGACGCACTGCTGTTTCGCACCTATGCCACTTTTTTTTTTTTACTGGCTCACATCTGCTACATTCCGATGTCATCAGAACGTATGCATGGTAATGTATCGCTGGGTGATAAAAGGGCGACACAGTGCTATGTTTAAAGAAATGTTTACAGGCGAGGCAGAAAAGATACACAAGCACGGTAATGGTCATTTCGTATTGTTGTGATCCTGTGCAGGAATGTCAAAAGGTGGAAGACCAAAGAGCTCGGGCTTGAACTCGAGCAGCGAGGTAAGCGAAGTCGTGGCCCGACGCCGCTTCTCTTCGTCGATACGAGGATCGGGAACCATAACGACCTGCATGCCGGCAGCCAGGGCAGCCGTGACGCCCATCACTGAGTCCTCAAACACAAGGACCTGTGCGAAGAAGGTGCGCCCGGTAAGTCACGTTTCGCGTTGTAATTCTTTGAAATCTGTCGGAATTATGCAGCACAAAGGCTTTATTACCGAAAAATAACGCAGGCAGTGAAAAGAAATATTTGGAAAAGCACGCATTTGGAAGAGCACAGCTTACAGAATGATGTGAGCTTATAAATCAATTCTTCCTTTGCTTCTTCGTCCCATTTCGCACGCTGCGGTTCCTGCCCCTTTCCCATTATGCTACCGTGACAACTGAGTGATTTCGACTGCATATCTGCCCTAATTGACAACTTGGCCAGCTGGGTAATGGAAAGTGACCGTGAACCACAGGATGCACGTGCCTCAAATAAAGAACGCCTTCCCGCAGAAACAAATGTGTTACGAGCTGAAAGCCCGCAAAAGAGAGTTCATAGTCATGATTATTGAAATTTACATACGACAAGAAGCATGGTCCTCTCGGTTTCTTTGTGCCACCTCTACTGTAAGGCGAAAGTCATAGCTGCCTCATAAAAAGCCAAAAGTTACCGTCGGCTTCAACACGAGCAATGCGAAAAGAATTATGAGATGACGCCACCATATGACGTCAACTTGACCTCAGAAATGTCCCCGAGCATGGAGGCAATGCAGAAACATGTTAGGTGCAGAAAGCCTTCCCGGAGGAAGGGGGGAGGGGGGGGGGAACGGTCAGGCATCAATACTATCTATTGCGAGGAAAAAGGAAAATAAAAAAGTGCGCGTGACTTTGCTATCGCAAACAGCAATAACCAGTGGAGCTGAGGAGAAGCCCCAGCAGTGTTGTGTAGAGCTAGGCGAAGAGCGTCGTTTAGTAAAGCAGGATAAAAGCTAAGCAAGGTTCCTTCTCTCCCTGCCTTAGTCAATCCTTGCCTTGACACTCTGTTGCTTTAGTATACTTTACCTTCACCCTGACACTCTCCCTTTCTTTCACCTTTTTCCGTGCCTTGAGCTTTGCCCTCACTCTTATGCTTTCTCTCTCCGTCACCTACAGGTTTTCCCTCAACATCACCCTCACCTTTTCCCTTTCTTTCGTTCCTGCTATGGTACGCTTTTGCTATGCTTTCTCTCTCGCTATACACTTAACCCATCACCCGACGTGGATTGCTGTGAACATCACTGCGCGAGCACCAAGCTTGACTTTAAAGGGGTGGTGCCCTCAAATTTCTAGGCTATAACAAGCCTGTTGTGGGTTTCCTCTGTATGCAAGGACATTCCACACGAAGGGTCGGACACAGCAAACGTTTAGAATATATTTTAGTTCACTTTCAAAGTGTACCTAAATGCCCATTCTCCCGATCGAAACCCATCGCTAGCGCGCCAACACTGACGTAGATCTGTAGGATGGGCAGCGAAAGTTGTAGTGACGTCACACCAAATCTGCTGTAGTAACGTGAGTGACCTCCAGACCTCCACCACTACCGCAACGTACGTACCGGCTGTAGTGAACTAGAATATAATCTAATTCACTATAGTACCGGCAAAGCATCGGTTGCTACATCACTCGCCGAGTTTCGATCGCTTCCTGGCTAAGTGCGTCACAGCCTTGTGTGGTCCCGTGACCACGGCTCCTACACTTCTACGTCACTGCCCAACCTCGGTGCCCAGAAACCGAAACCGAAAGTTGTCCACATCAAAACGCGATATTAAATTATTTAGCGATAATATATGAATCTTGGTGCGTGCATCATGCTTCCTGGAGCTATAGGAAACGCCTACAGCACAGAACGCGCAAGCCACAAATTTGATGGCACCACCCCTTTAACAGCTGCGCTGTAAAATGGCTTTTGCCTTCGAGTCATGTTAGGCGACTGCATAAGCGCCCGAGTGTCTTTTTCGTGTTACCTTCTCCGGCGGTGGCATTTCGTCGAACTTGGACGCGGCGACGAGGAATATATCTGGGTGCGGCTTGCCCCGCTTCACTTCGGGGTCCCCACCCGAGCAGACCACGTGATGGAACAAGGCCAGGAGTTCGTGATGTCGCGTCATCTTCAGAACGAACGAGGACGGCTTGGAACTGGTCGCAATGGCGATGGGGATGCCATGCGCGTGTAGGTGGCGCACCAGCCTTTCGGCGCCTGCAAATCATATGTGATCTGGTGTTTTGGAATGCTGGCAATATACATTGTCATGCATAGGACAAGCATGTGGATAAAAATGAACACTTTAAACAACAGAAACATGAAACTCAACGAAGTACATATAACGCCGACGTCTTCGTGCTATGCAACATTCCTAACGTCCACACGCTCGCTTTACGCAAAGCAAACAAGAAGGACGCTTTAAAAATTGTGAGAGTGCAAACAAAGAAAAGTCAGCAGATCCCGTTCATTCTGGAAGTCGATGTCTTGCAAAGCAGTGGGCGATTATTTACCTATACCGAATTGTTTTTTATCGCTTGCAGTCAAATATTGCGAGTTGGAGCGACTTCTTTGTGCATTCTGAGTAATCATCATCATCATAATCATCCTGTCTACGCCCACAGCAGGGCAAAGGTCTCTCCCATGTTCCGCCAATCAACCCGGTCCTGCGCTTTCTGCTGCTATGTCATGCCTACAAATTCCTTAATCTCACCTACCATCTAATTTTCTGTCTCCCCCTCACGCGTTTGCCATCTCTTGGAATCCAGTCAGTTACCCTTAATGACCACCGGTTATCCTGCCGACGTGCTACGTGCCCGGCCTATATTCATTTCTTCTTCTTGATTTCAATTATGATATGATATTATGACCATGGGGCTGCCCATGACAGTTCCGAAAGGCAACGAAAGCGCTGTTGCGTTTTCTCAAGGATACCGGACTGATTCGCCGTTTGTGATGTCAAACGCGGAAATCTTACGTCGGCTGAAAGACTGACTTTTCTCTCCTCCTCTCTAACTTTCCTTCCCCCTTCCCCAGTGCAGGGTAGCCTACCGGGCTCAGCCCTTGTTAACCTCCCCGCCTTCCCTTTATTCTTATTCTCTCTGTCTTTTAACCTCCGTTTGTTCCCTGTCCCAAGAGACGAAAGACCTCATTAAGAAACGTCAAGCCATGAAAGCCTCAAATGTAACAGACAAAATAGAGCTGGCGGAGCTTTCGAATTTAATCAATAGGCTTAAAGTAGGCGACATACGAAAGTATAATATGAAGAGAATTGAGTCTGCTCTAAAGAGCGGAAGAAGCCACGAAGCTATGAAGACAAAAGTGTGCACAGGCAAAAATCAGATGTATGCATTAAGGGACAAGGAAGGCAGGGTCACAACCAATATGAATAGAATAGTTGAGGTAGCGGAAGAGTTCTACAGAGATCTGTACAGCAGCCGAGACAGTCAGGATGATAACGCAAGAAGCGGTAATAGCCCAGAGGAATCTCACATCCCACCAGTATTGACAGGAGAAGTAAAGAAAGCCTTAAAGGGAATGCAAAGAAGCAAAGCCGCTGGTGAGGATCAGGTAACATCAGACCTGTTGAAAGACTTGCAAGGAAAGAATACTGATGCGCACACACATAAAAACACGGACTCAGGAGACTCGGACGAGCGCAAACTTTCAACATTTTTTTTCGTCGTCAACAATATATGCCATCAGTCACGTGGTCACAACGCTAATCGCTTTTCACTGTCAGATCACAACAAGCCACGCAAGAATCTCCTTCCACCATGCAATAAGGAAACAGTGCACTGGCTAACACACGCGTTTCCTCTAGTTGAGATAAAATAGGATTCCAAAAGTTCCCTTGCGGTGCTATCATGGTTTCGGCCCAAAACTCTGATCGCTCGGAAATTCGGTGCGCACATGCAATGTCGGACATGCGCTGGTAAATGCGCGTTCTCTTTATTAATTATGGTCAATTCATGTTCCCTTGAACGAACGTTGATGCACCTTCCGGTCTGCCCGACATAAGACTTTCCACATGAAAGCGGAATATCATAGACGACACCAACCGCGCAGGCTACATAAGGCATTTCGTGCTTCATGCCACACACTCCAGGACTCTTCTTAGCCGAAGAAATTTTCGGGCAGAGCTTTGTCAGCTTGCGCGGGGCTGAAAAAACCATCGGCACATCGTGCCTACCCGCAACCTTCTTCAGATTGTGAGAAGTGCGGTGAATATAGGGCAACACTACAGGGCGGCTTCTGGATTTCGGCCCTGGTGTCTTACCGGAACGGGGTGCTTTTGACTCGCAGGAGAGCCTCTGCGACTGCCGTAACGAGCCTGCAAGGGTATCCGGCTTCCAAGACTCGCCGTACTTGATTTCTAAAGCTGTCCTGCATAGCATGTGAGCATGACTTTCCAAGCGCAGACCCCAGACAAAGCTTCACTATCGCCCGCTTAACTAATTTCGACTGCGCTGAATCATATGGCAGCAGATCCTTCTGCGCTCGTGGGCTGTAAGACCAGCCCACGTGAGTGCTTAAACAGAGCCTTAAATCTAAAAACTGCAACGAGTTATTGCAAGGGATTTCATGGGTAAAGGTCAAACCCTTCCCGCACTGCTGAAATGCGTCAAGGATAGAATCAACAGACTTGTCAATAATAAAATCAATGGGTTTCTTTAAAAGTATTAAAAAATTGTCTACATATCTAAAAACTTTGATAGCATTAGTTGTCTCTAGGATGTCTGACAAAGAACGATACACGTCCGCTAAAATATGTTGCGCAAAGCAGGTGCCACACAGGACCCGATGCAAATCCCTTGTCGCTGCAGATAAAACCGGTTCTCGTGGGCTACAAATGTAGAGCGAAGATAAAATTCAAGTAACGACATGAAGTCATTCACGGACATACCAGCGTTGTTTTGAAAGTCAATGGCCGCACCGGCTTCGAGGCACTCACGTACCGCTACAAATAACTGGCCATGTGGAACAGAATAAAATAAGTCTTCAACATCAACAGAGAACATGTAGTCAATACGATGTTCCTCCTGCAAAAAACGCACAACATCATCTGAGCTCTTGGTAGCAAAAGGGTCGTCGACCGTTAACACATTTAAATTTCTCAGCAGGAATTGGCTTACTAGGTGCTGCCAAGATCCCTTTTCACTTATTATTGTACGAAACGGAACTTCCGGCTTGTGCGTTTTCGCAGTGAAAAAAACACTGAGTGTGTTGCCTTTGCATGCAATAACACCTCTGGCCAATTTCTCAAGCTGAAGCTCCTTACACAAATTTATGCCTTTGTCTTCACAAGAATAGCGCTACTTTTAACCTCTTTAAAATTCTTAGTAATGGCGTTCCTAGCCTTCTCATTGAAACTTACAGCATCTAAAACCACAAACCCACCCTCTTTATCGGCTTGAAGCAATCGGAGGTCATTGTCCCTAAAATGCTTCACGACGAGATCTGTCAGAGCCCGGCACTGACGGAAGTCCTTCTTGGCTTTGACAGTCCTTGCCAAAGCGTCGGCACCCTCAAGGAGGCACCGGTCATGTTGATCCTGAGGCGCCCTACTCGCCACACGCCTATTAAACGCCAACAACTCATGAGGCGGGACGGCTTGTTCAAGACTGAACTTCGGCCCCTTCTTGAGCAGACTGTAGACTTTATTAGGAAGTTCCACGTTCTCTCCTAGCACCAGAACCTGTGACACACCTCTTTCCTTGTCCTCTTTCTTGTTCAGCTGGCCAAGAACGTTAGCCAGGTAGGAACCCCACCAAAATTCGACAATGTGGGCAGTAAGGGTCCTTAATGAACGGAGATTCATTTCTGCTTTCCAGGGAGGGTCACTAATGTAGCACAGAACTCGCAAGTAATCCTGCAGAGGCCTAATCTGCCGCCAGAGCTCAGCGCGTAGTATCCGACACACCCGTCTTGCATGTCCCGGAGACGGCCACGCGAAACCGAGCAGCCCAAGAACTTCCGCAGGTACCAGTCCTTTCCGTAAACAAAATCCGAGATATCTTGCACGGCAGGTTGCCGTAATAGTGTGGCTCACCAAAAGGTTGATAGTTGACGACGACGGGGAAGAAGAAACATTGAAGAAAGGGCCCGCTGTACTAGAAATATGGTGCAATAAAACTTGCTGCTGGACGAGTTGGTTCATACTTGCAAGGAAAGAGTACTGATGCGCACGCACGTAAAAACACGGACTCAGGAGACTCGGACGAGCGCAAACTTTCAACTAACTTTATTTTTCTGCTCAAGAAGGGGCCGAAGTTCAGTCTTGAACAAGCCGTCCCGCCTCATGAGTTGTTGGCGTTTAATAGGCGTGTGGCGAGTAGGGCGCCTCAGGATCAAAACGACCGGTGCCTCCTTGAGGGTGTCGACGCTTTGGCAAGGACTGTCAAAGCCAAGAAGGACTTCTGTCAGTGCCGGGCTCCGACAGATCTCGTCGTGAAACATTTTAGGGACAATGACCTCCGACTGCTTCAAGCCGATAAAGAGGGTGGGTTTGTGGTTTTAGATGCTGTGTTTTAGTGAGAAGGCTAGGAACGCCATTACTAAGAATTTTAAGGAGGTTAAAAGTAGCGCTATTCGTGTGAAGACAAGGGCAGCGAATTTGTGTAAGGAGCTTCAGCTTGAGAAATTGGCCAGAGGCGTTATTGCATGCAAAGGCAACACACTCACTGTTTTTTTCACTGCGAAAACGCACAAGCCGGAAGTTCCGTTTCGTACAATAATAAGTGAAAAGGGATCTTGGCAGCACCGAGTAAGCCAATTCCTGCTGAGAAATTTAAATGTGTTAACGGTCGACGACCCTTTTGCTACCAAGAGCTCAGAAGATGTTGCGCGTTTTTTGCAGGAGGAACATCGTATTGACTACATGTTCTCTGTTGATGTTGAAGACTTATTTTATTCTGTTCCACATGGCCAGTTATTTGTAGCTGTACGTGAGTGCCTCGAAGCCGGTGGGGCCATTGACTTTCAGAACAACGCTGGTATGTCGGTGAATGACTTCATGTCGTTACTTGAATTTTATCTTCGCTCTACATTTGTAGCCCACGAGAACCGGTTTTATCTGCAGCGACAAGGGATTTGCATCGGGTCCTGTGTGGCATCTGCTTTGTGTAACATATTTTTAGCGGACGTGGATCGTTCTATGTCTAACATTCTAGAGACAACTAATGTTATCAAAGTTTTCAGATATGTAGACGATTTTTTAATACTTTTAAAGAAACCCATTGATTTTAATATTGACAAGTCTCTTGATTCTATCCTTGACGCGTTTCAGCAGTGCGGGAAGGGTTTGACCTTTAGCCATGAAATCCCTTGCAATAACTCGTTGCAGTTTTTAGATTTAAGGCTCTATTTAAGCACTCACGTGTGCGGGTCTTACAGCCCACGAGCGCAGAAGGATCTGCTGCCATATGATTCAGCGCAGACGAAACTAGTTAAGCGGGCGATAGTGAAGCTTTGTCTGGGGTCTGCGCTTGGAAAGTCACGCTCACATGCTATGCAGGACAGCTTTAGAAATCAAGTACGGCAAGTCTTGGAAGCCGGATACCCTTGCACGCTCGTTACGGCAGTCGCAGAGGCTCTCCTGCGAGAGTCAAAAGCACCCCGTTCCGGTAAGACACCAGGGCGCAATCCAGAAGCCGCCCTGTAGTGTTGCCCTACATTCACCGCACTTCTCACAATCTGAAGAAGGTTGCGGGTAGGCACGATGTGCCGATGGTTTTTTCAGCCCCGCGCAACCTGGCAAAGCTCTGCCCGAAATTTTCTTCGGCTAAGAAGAGTCCTGGAGTGTGTGGCATGAAGCACGAAATGCCTTATATAGCCTGCGCGGTTGGTGTCGTCTATGATATTCCGCTTTCATGTGGAAAGTCTTATGTCTGGCAGACCGGAATGTGCATCAACGTTCGTGCAAGGGAACATGAATTGACCATAATTAATAAAGAGACCGCGCATTTACCAGCGCATGTCCGACATTGCATGTGCGCACCGAATTTCCGAGCGATCAGAGTTTTGGGCCGAAGCCAAGATAGCAGCGCACGGGAACTTTTGGAATCCTATTTTATCTCAACTACAGGAAACGCGTGTGTTAGCCAGCCTACTGTTTCCTTATTGCATGGTGAAAAGAGATTCTTGCGTGGCTTGTTGGGATCTGACAGTGACAAGCGATTAGCGTTGTGACCACGTGACTGATGGCATATATTGTTGACGACGAAAAATAAAGTTAGTTGAAAGTTTGCGCTCGTCCGAGTCTCCTGAGTCCGTGTTTTTATGTGTGTACGCATCAGTATTCTTTCCTTGCAAGTATGAACCAACTCGCCCAGTAGCAAGTTTTATTCAACTGTTGAAAGACGATGGAGAGATTATGTTAAAAAAACGGGGCACCCTGTATACAAAGTGTCTCTCGCGGGGAGGATACGAGAACCTTGGAAGAATGTCAACATCATTTTGAGTACTTAGGGTTATATCGTGGGCATGCCCTAGCGAGGAATTTATTTCGAGGTGGTGGTGGGGAGGATAGGGGCGAGGGAGATCTTTGTGAAGGCATTGGCTATTTGAGTAAAGCACTTATCTTGAGGGAAGTACCTCACTGAGTAAGCAAGAGTTTTGGAGGATGGGGGGAGGGCACCTATGTCCCCACCCTCCTCGCCATGACAACGGGATTGATCGCGGACTTACCAGGCACGTCGGCTACACGACGCCGAGAGGGTATCCTATGGTCCGGCTAGACGTCGGTACACGCGTTAGAGCAGAGATATCAGTTTTATCGAAGTGAACTTCAAGCTAACATGCGACGATGTTCACACCATAGGAAGCCATATGTGCCATTATTATTCCTGGTTAAGCAATGGTTAACCATAGCTTGGCGAATCGTGGAGATAACGTGTTATGTTTCTTACATCGTTACAAACGCCGACAGTGAACACTCCAACCACATTGGACGTTGCCGCGAAATGACGGCATTATAGGGTCATATAATACATCGTGAGTAGCGCAACGAGACAGGATAACAGAAGGAGTAAACGAGCACAGGCGCAACTCGGACGAGCACAAAAACCAAATCGCCGAACAGTCAACTTCTTTACATGATAGGGTCTTTTTTGTAAGCAGTTTCAAGCACTGGCGTAGCTCGGTGGATGAATACTTCAATGCCAGGCAGAGTGTCTGGGACCGATTGCGGCTCTAACCGTGATTATAAATCTTTTCGCCCCTCTGATATTTCCCTACCGACAATGCTGCAGACGCCTGCCTCGCTTATTCTGCGACACAAGCTCCAAAGCGCGATCGCGTAAATTTTTTTTGGGTGCGGAGCATTTCAGGGGCCTGGGCTGTCTTATGCTGTCATCGTATGCTGTCGTAGCTTGGCGTAACGCAGGCAAAACTAGGAATAGCATAGCCATCTGTAAGCATACTGAGCGCGCGCTTGCGCCAACGAGGAGTCTTCTTCATTTTGTTCTTCGAGCGCATTGCCGATGATAAGTGCGGAGCACTTTAGGGGCCCGGGCTGTCGTATGCTGTCGTCGTTGGGAGTGACGTAGGCAAAATAACGTATAAAAATAGAAAAAAAAGAGTAAGCAAGTGAGAAATATGAATAGAGCCAAAGAAAGGAAAAAGTAGGAACAGAAATAGGAAAAGCAAAAGCGAGAAAGAAATAGCTAAACAAAAGAGGAAGAAATAACTAGAATAAAGAGAGAAAAAAGAACAGAAAAAGAAACGGAAAAAGCGAAAAAGAAAGGCTGGAAGGAGGAAAGCAAGAGAAAAACCAAAGAGAAACAAAGAAGGCAGCCCAGTGTCGCAGTTCCTTCAGGCTTGTCACCCCTAGTGCGAAGCTGCCTTATATTTTTTTGAAAGTACGTTAACGCATTGCTGGGCTGATACAAACTGTGGCACACCTGTGTCTCATACTACAGTCAATGTATGTGTTACCTAAAGTCAGCATATACAGTAACTCTAGCTCATACCTGCATCCCATGGGCCGTGGTATACGGGTATCATACGTGCCACAAGTCACTGAAGGAAAGAGTTTCACGACGTACGCGACGAGAATCTCGAGCGATTCGTGAGTAAAGCTCATGCGTGAAATCACCCGCTTTTTCCCGAGTACATAATAGAAAGTTTTAGTGCCGGGGACCCGAAGCCGCTTGTGCACGCACGTTCCCATGCAAATTTTACTATGTGTCAAGTTAAGGAGACAGTCATGGGAGCACCCAGACGTAGGCGGATAGATAGATAGATAGATAGATAGATAGATAGATAGATAGATAGATAGATAGATAGATAGATAGATAGATAGATAGATAGATAGATAGATAGATAGATAGATAGATAGATAGATAGATAGATAGATAGATAGATAGATAGATAGATGCTTCACATTAGAAATGATGAAGAAATGTGAAGCATTAGAAGAAATGCTTCACATTAAAGAAAAGGTAATAGGGCAGCTTCGCTCCAGTGGTTCCAAGCCTGAAGGACCACAGCGGATGGGTGCCGTTCCTTGTTTATCTTTTCTTTTCTCTTTCTTCCTTCTCCTCTTTCTTTCTCGTTCTCATTCTTTTTTGTATCTTTTTGCCTCCATTTCCTTCTTTTTGTTTCTTTCGCTTTCTTTCCAGCTCTTTCTCTCTATTTTCTCTCTTTATTCCGTTTCTTTATCCCTCTTTCTGTCTCTCTATTTCTCGGTTGCGCTTTCTTTCTATCTCTTTCTCTCTGTCTCTCCATTTCGTTCTCCTTTTTTTATTGAAATACAAAATAAATGAAGGAGTTGTCACCATTGCTTGGTGAAGGCTACCCCTTTCCACATAGTTGTTAGGATAACAAAATAATTAAAAAACATATATATACATATATACAGTCCTACAAGTTCTAGAACTCACTAGCCATCGCAAATATTAGTGTCTTCAAAAAAAAAAAAAAACGCTGTAGCACTTTCATCGCTTTGCGGTTTATCCTAGTCGGCCATGGGCCTAGTATTTTCGCTAAGGAAAACGTTCGTTCAGAGTCCAGCGTGTGATGTTCCTGTTCGAGTCGCTCTCTGTTCTTTCTCTGTTTCTCTCTCTCTCTCTTTATATTTCTCTCTTGCTCTATGTACAGCGCGTTTTCAGATCAAGTGAAAAGAAGCACGTAGGCATAGAAAATTCCGGGTACTAAGCCACTTGTAAATGGGGGTACAACGACGCTGCTTGGTTGCTGAAACATGAATGGCTTGCGCCTGACGGGATACCGTGCGGCGACGCAACCTTATTTTGAAAGATGAAGCAGCCGGTGACAGAAACCCGGGCACATAATAAGGCTATTCTCACTTAACTCAGATACGAATATTCAGCTTCACCATTTACCCGCGTTTCACCGTGTGCCTAATAGAGAGTTCTGTGAGGGGGACCCCAAGCCGCTTATGTGCGCAAGCTATTGAGTTCCTTTGTACTCCCAGCTGCACCTATAGAGAATACAAAGAACGCAAGGGCTTACGTACGCGAGCCGCTTTGGGGCCACGGCACTAGAACTCTCCAATGATATTCAACGCTGTGTCATGCTTCGCGTCCAAACCGGTACTTTTTTTGCGCATACTTTTTCGTCAGTTATGGGGAGTCTGTGGACCTCGCTGCGATATGTCAGTCAGACTGTGTGAATACCTCTGTTAAGTCACCCTATAGAAATTGCAGCGCTGAAGAAAAACAAGGATAGAAGAATCTTCGAACAACGTAAAAAACTCTCAGGGTTTGCATTCACGTAAGACGACTCAGAGACGAAAGCCTTGTTCTTTTTCTTCTCAGTTGATTTGTTGATCCTGTCCCACCACCCTTCGAAAGCTTTGGGCTTTATGGTGGTTTTGCACTGCCTCCAAGATCGAAGGCACATCGCCTGGTTTTGCATTGCCTCCGTGATCGGACTACCCGCCACGGTGGTCTAGTGGTTATGGTGCACGACTGCTGACCTTCAGGTAGCGGGATCGAATCCCGGCCGCGGCGGCCGCATTCTCGATGAGAACGAAAATGCTCGAGGCCGGAGTGCTTAAATTTATGTGCACGTTAAGAACCCCAGGTGATCGAAATTTCCGGAGCCCTCCACTACAGCGTCTCATAATCATATCGTGGTTTTGGGACTTTGCACCCCACCAATTATTATTCTTATCTGTGATCGGACTGCGTTTGACCAGGCTACGGTGTCACGTGATGGCATCATCATGCGACGTAACGTGACGTCATAACGACGTCACAAATTTCGGCAATCTGTGATGTCATATGGCGACGTCAACACGTGATGATTTTTTCTCATCACGCGTCCCCGACACAGCGGCACGCCTACGCCGACGGTCAGTTTTCTCTCTTGACAAGGCATCTAAGGCTTTCGCCTTAAAAACGGAATGTGCATTTATATGCAGTTTTATATCTATCTAGCGCCAAATGTTCACAAACTCACTGATACACACCGCTTGCAGCGCACAATTTTATTAGCTTTACTATGGTGAAAGCCTAAAATGCCTCATCAAACGCGTAAGTTGATGGTCGGCGTCGGCGTCTACGTCATGTGCATCGGCGTCCCGCGGCGTCGGGTACAGCACGAGTGATGAAAAAGTCATCGTCACGTGATGACGTCACATTATGACGGCATCATGACGTCACGGGTCGCTAAAATTATGATGTAATGGTGACAGATTTTGGCATGGTGTCAGGTGACGTAACGTCACATGGCGCCATCATTAGATGACGTCTTAGCTTGGTCAAAGGTGGGCCAATTTCGGAGGCAGTAAAAAACCAGTGCCTCCGATCCTGGAGGCAATGCAAAATCACACTAATTGCACAAAGCTTTCGGAGGGTGGAGGGCAGAATCAACGCATCAACCGAGAAGAAAAAGAAGATGGCTTTCGCTTCGAGTCCTCTTAGGTGAATGCATGGGACTCCTTGAGTTTTTATTTTGAAAACCATAAAGTTTTCACGCACGCAAATTTTTCTCCATCTCTTTACCACCGTCAATCGCAGCACCTTCGCGCAATAAGTTTGGCTTGTGAGTGTAGTTTATCGCTAACAATCACGTTTGCCCCTTTAGACACTCGCTGCATAACAGCGAAGTTTTTCGTTTCGCTGAGTTATTGCGAGGTTAATGTTGGTCTAGGTTAATCGTCCTATCACTTATTAGTGAGAACTAATAGACAATAATGCCAAGGAAAGCATAGGGGATGTTTTTCGTAATATTGGAATATAAATGTGAAGAAAGCAAAGTGGACGAAAAGATAACTTGCCGCAGGCAGCGACCGAGCCTGCGACCTTCGAATAACGCGTCCGATGCTCTACCACTGAGCTACGGCGGCAGTCATCCCCCCGTCCACTTTATGGGGTATATATGTGCATTTAGGTTAGTCAGTGCTGATCGCAGCCATGGCGGCGAGCGTGAAACACTCTTTTTCTGCCTTTTTGGCGTCACGTAGCACGTGATCTTATTGCGAGCTGGCAACTGACCAATAATCCCTCGCAAGTTATCTTTTCGTCCACTTTGCTTTCGTCACATTTATATTCCAATATTACAAATAACCTCCCCTATACTTTCCTTGGCATTATTGTCTGTTAGTTTTCATTAATACTGTGTCTAACAACGAAAAACGAGCCCTTAAAAGTCATATTCTTTCCTCCATTTATAGCGAGGGTCTCGTTCTGGCAGATTTGATGCCTTCAGGTAGTATGCGAGGGATTATTGGTCAGCTGCCAGCTCGCAAAAAGATCACGTGCTACGTGACGCCAAAAAGGCAGAAAAAGAGTGTTCCACACTCGCCGCCATGGCTGCGATTGGCGCTTACTAACACTCCAAGGTTTAAATGCACATATATACCCCATAAAGTGGACGGGAGGATGACCGCCGCCGTAGCTCAGTGGTAGAGCATCGGCCGCTTTATTCGAAGGTCGCGGGTTCGGTCCCTGCCGGCGGCAAGTTATCTTTTCGTCCACTTTCCTTTCTTTACATTTATATTCCAATATTACAAATAACATCCACTATACTTTCCTTGGCATTATTGTCTGTTAGTTCTCATTAATATTGTGTCTAACAACGAAAAACGAGCCCTTAAAAGTCATATTCTTTCCTCTATCACTTATTAGGGAAGACCGCACTTCCTTGTCGTGTGCCACAGTAAAAAATGCTGACACACTGTGAAGCCGACCTCATGCCGCGGCCGCTTATATGGCCACGGTCCGCGCGCACGGTTATTTTGGTCGAAGCACGCGCGAGAGCGCTCCAGTACGGTAGCGCATTAGCACCGCCACGTGTCTTTGTTTCACATTTCGCGGACACCCGTAGTCACCTAAAAAGAGGGCGGCGCAAAGTCTGCCTCTTACATTGACTTAATAGGGAGATTGGGCATCGCGATGAACCTTCGCCTCCCCCCCCCCCCCCCTCCATGAAGAGGAACCCTGCGCACGCCTTTGCGTAGACCGCACGAAGGTTCCTTCACTCACAGCAGAGACCGAATTTGCCAAAGGAGGGAGCTGCTAGCCTTTCTTCGCGTGACAATCTGATGTGCTGCTATTGCATTCATTATTGACCCTTGCGTCGAAAGTGTCAGTTCCTTATATACTTGTTTCAATTCTTGTTCTTATGTATTATTACGATTATAGTTGCTGTATTTCTCTACAGGTTTGTTTATATTCTACTTCTACGGCGCGAACTCCAGTTTCATAGAACTCGTTGTATTATTTTTTGCTTTTGTTCCATATTTTCGTTTTTGTTTTATTTTATATGTTGTTTCATCTTCTATCCTTATTTTTATCTTCTGCTTCCGCGGAAATTGTCCCGAGCAATTTAATCGGCATCAGCAAAAAAAGAAAAAGAAGAACGCCGCGAGGCTCGCTACGTGTGAGCCAGATCTCTTGCAGCGCTCGTTCACTCCGCTGCGTCGACGGCGCAGGGACGAAGCTCAACCCATGTATGGGCACATAGGAGCTGCGCTCTAAGGCGAAATGAGAACGAAAGTGTGTCTGTATAGCAAGAAGAAGCACACAAAATATGCCTATATAGCAAGGCAAAGAACGCTGCTTTGCTATTCGGAGGCCCAGCGTCACTGCCTTGGGAATGTCACACCGGATAAAATACTTAAATGTCTCTGTTGTATCAAACATCCACAAAATACTTTTGCGTGTTCAAAGGTGATACCAGGGCACTCAACCTGGTAACCTTTAGGAAACATGCAATTTTATTGCGATAGCATTTGTATGGGCACTCTCAGCGGATTTTTGCCGTCGCCGTCATGTCCCGCATATATCGAACCAGCGAAATCGAACCAGCGACTCCTCGCTCCGCAGCGCACCATGTTCAACAACTCTACCATGAGCCATGCATCCGCCGGATTATAGCGACGACCAATTTATGTACACCATTCACAGCTGGCGGTACGAAAATCTCGGGGGAGCTTGAGCCTGTTCTCTATCACGCAACGCTTCTAAATTTTCTTTAAATGTGAAAACTGCCCTTGAGACGCACACGAAAAAGTGGCTCTTCTTCTGTACCCCATCGCCATGTGCTACGAAAATGAAAGAACACTGGGCACACCTTCCTTCAGACACCACCGTGTGACAGGAGAAAAAGAAGGTCACTGCGCACCGCTGTTTAAAAGAAAAAGAAATATCTAAACGCGTGGGGTTCTGCATAGTCGTGACAGTTGTTCGCGCTTGTCCTGTTTATACCTGGGCGTTCTTTTCGAACGTCGTTCTTTGTGCTTCAGCGCCGCCCTGCAAGTTTTGAGTTGCTTGTCCTTCTTCGTGTCACATTCCAATTTCTTGCTATCGCACTCATTGCTTCGCCGTTCCGGCTAAACTGTGACTATATTAACATGAGGCGCGATACAAGCCGAATTGAAGTAATAATAGGGGATATTCAAAATGTACAGCGCCATCTCTCCACAATCGAGTAAGCTCGATCCGCGATGGTTTGTTGGGCGCGAAAACGAAACCAGTCGCATATCGCAGCCTTTCAGGTGCTGGTTGCTGATTATTTATCTTCGTTCTGCGATGACTTCCCAATGCTTCGTGCGCTGTTCAGGCAACGAGGGAGCCCTGACAATGCCAGGAACAATGCAGCATTAATTTTAATGGAATTTATCAGTGAAACGAACGAAGAAAAATGATATACCGAGGCGAACTTGTTTCATCAACGAGATCCGCACTGTGTTTAAGTTCGGAAATGACCGGCACGCACAAAAGCGCTCTTCAACCTCAGTTCTTATTTCTCCGTTCTGTTAAGTTGCTCGCCTGCAACATAAGTTACACTTACAGAACAATATATCACGATATATGCGTTTTAAAAAAGACGGCCGACGTCTCACGCGCGCTAGAGAGCATATTTGGCCAACATATAGCTTATCGGTGTTGCAGATCGACAAAAGCAATGATTTACGTATATAAACGTGTGTAGGCAGTGCCACAGACGCTGCTGCGCGCATCCGCGGTAAATCAGTGCTGTCACTAGAGACCCGATCGCAAAGATTCACACAGCGATCGCTTTGCAAGCTTCGCAAGGCAGTGTGCGCCGAAGTACATAGTCCGCACGCCGCGTCTGCCCTTCGCTTTACACCACCTTATTCCTCAGCTTTTATTTTTCTTTTGCTTCCTTCAGTTAGCGTGCGCTGCGAACACGGAGCGAGTTGCGGAGCCGTACTACAGATGGTGCTGTTTGTTCGGTAGAACTAGAGTTACTGTATATGCTACCTTTAGGTAGCAGAGTTGCGCATCTGTCTTCCAACGCCGCTAGCAACCATGCATTGCGGAGAAGCTGCCGCTTGGGCCAATTTTTTTATTTCTTGACGCCGCCGCTGCAGCGAACTGAATTCACACTAGCCATCGACAGCCAATGTTCATCGCCGGTCTTCGACACGCCAGACAGGTTAATCGGCGACACGGTAGGCATGTCGCCTGCAAAAACGAAGTGCGACTTCACCGCATAGCTGTGGTTGCTAGCCGGACCTATGCGCAACTCTGCTACCTAAAGGTAGCATATACAGTGACTCTAGGTAGAACTAGGTGGATCGGGCAGATCATCGTGCTCACCTTTCCGCGGATCGCGGGCACTTGTATGCTTGTACGCTGTGCGTAATAGCGCGCGGCGCGCGATAATGCACGTCTATGTGGCATGCAAAAGCAAAGAGCGCAAAAAGAGATCTCAGTGAACGCACACGTATAGCTTTCAGGAAAACCAGAACGACAGTACTAAATCCGCGCGACAGATTACGACCACAAGGTATTATAAACAACCAGTGTGCATTAAAACAGCCTTATTCGGGCCGCTCTCTGTGTACACAGTTCAAACGCGCGATCAGTATTTTTGTTTGGTTTGCCGTGCACCGCTCATGCACATGTCCATGCCTTGTTCATTTCGAAAAAGAACGACACACGCTATTGCGTAGGTTGTGGAGATACATGTGGCTAAAGAAATGAGTCGAGGAACGCAGCACAGCGTTGCACAGGTCGCGCAGAAACAACGTGATTTCAATAGCTAACGCGTGTTTATAATCGCAGTGGGGAATACAATGTAGATGTATTGCTGTGTAAGGTTATCTTAGAAGTATGAGATTTACACCTCCTCTGCAATGAACACTTCTCTTGACCGCTTAACTCAGATCGGAAGCACACGCCACTAGAGAACAGCAGTTTGGCTATCCGAAGCGATGCGCCTCGTGCAGCTGCCATCCGGATGAGTTTTGAAGCGCGCAGAGCTCCGATATTGCGATCCCGTCGATTTGTGGCAGTACAGTGAGGTACACTGACCGTTCGGCGCTGGACGACGAAAGAAACGGCCGTATTTTCGTGGTCCGAAAGCTCCGCCAACGACTGCGGCTCAGCCTCTCCGTAGCCTCTCCTTATGGACAAGGGGAGAAATTCGGCCTTGTTGGTAAGACATTAGAAAAAATTTGCAGCGCAAAATAACACAAGGACGAGAAGGGAGGACACAACACGTCCTCCCTTCTCGTCCTTGTGTTAAATTGCGCTGCAAATTTTTTCTAATCTCTCCTTATGGAGACGCTAGCAGACGATTCCACAATGGCGCCCAACAAAAAATGGCGGACGCGCCCAGTGTTGCCACAGTTTCTATTCATTTGATGTGAATGGAGTCGTGGATGGGGTGCGTAGTGCTATATAGAAAAGGAAAGTTACGTAAAATGTAGCACGGATAGCATTAGATGTAATAACACCTAATTAAAGCGAATTAGTCATGTAAGTATTTGACGATGCGAAGTAGCACATAAATGTCAGCTATCTTCATATTCTGCTTCGCCGGTTCAAGTGATCTAATAATTCATAAGTGGAAACACAGGTGTATGTTTTTCGAGTTTCCCGAAGGGCTGTTCCTCTTGATATTCCATGCGGTTGTAAAATTAAATTTGGTTTTCTTCAGTGCAACGTTTACATCGCGCAAAATGAGCACCGCAGATTTTATGCTGTGGTTCTTTTTAATACAAAACACCGTTTCAAACAATACCTACATGCAAGCAGGAACTCATGCTGAAATGAACGACCACTATTCCTTCGTCGGCTTCAATATCTGCTGGTTTTCATGAGGGTTGTGTCAAGAAAAGAAACGAGCCCTCAAGATTCCCTTCCTTCATTCATTCATAGCGAGGGCCTCGTTCCGGAAGACTTGATGCCTTCAGGAAGTACGCGAAGGCTTATTGGCCAGCTGTCCGCTGGTTAAATGTTCACGTGCTACGTTACGCCATCTGGCAAAAAGGAAAGGTATTCCACACTCGTTGTCATGGCTACGATCGGCACCGGCATTCCCAGGTTTCTTGCACATGAATACCCTATAAGTGGACAACCGGACGACCGCCGCCGTAGCACAGTTGGCAAGACAATCGGGCGCTTAATACGAAGGTTGCAGGTTCGCTCCCTCCCAGCGGCAAGTTGTCTTTTGGTCCAATTTTCTTTCTCCACATCTACATCCCAACTGACACAGTACACTTAAAACAGTGCAATTAACGTCCCCTATACTTCCCTTGGCTTCATTACCTGTGGGATTTCATTAACGTTGTGCCAAACAAAGAAATGATCCCTGAAAATTGAAAATGTTCTACGCTTTCCGAAGCGAGAACCATGAGGCATGGTGGATGCTGAGGGACGTAAGACATCAGGCAATGTAGCAACGATGACTACAATTGCTGCGTCTGTTCCCTAATGTAATTACACAAGTGCACGTGCTTTTGCAAGCAACTGCCTTCTTGCATTCACACACTATCTTGTAATCAGGAGTAGATGTAAGCATAAAATGTCAACGGGCAAGTAGATTGTGTGGAGATTATACTGGCCATAATCTTGTGCATGTTCGCAAGGGCAGACACCGCGAAAGTACGTCGCACTACACTGCGTACTCCTGCATATGAACGCAATCGATTCGTGTCACTGAGCGAGAAAAATTTTGGGATTTGCCTAACGTATGCAGCCGATGCAGTCACGACGCGACAGCGAGCTCGTGCGCCGCACGCACCGTGGCACCATCTCTCGAAGAATACGGCAACTCGCGCCGCGAAACCCGTTCACCTGCCCACCGCTGGCATTCAAAATGGCACACGCTGGGCGCTGGCAAGTGTGCCAGCGCCCAGAAGAGCAAGTGTGTGGTGCCCTATCTGGCTGTGTAACATTGTCATTGTGACAGGTAAATAAGGGTTCAGCGTGGAAGCTTGAGTAGTAGTGTGTAATAATATCTGGTGTTTAAAGTCTCAAAACCACGATATTATTATGAGGGACGCCGTAGTGGAGGGCTCCGGAAATTCCTACCACATGGGGTTCTTTTACATGCACCTAAATCTAAGTACACGGGCCTGAAACATTTTCACCTCTATCGGAAATGCAGCCGCAGAGGCCTTGAGTAGGAGTGAGAACAAACACTAAAAAAATTTGCAGTGGCTTAGCTCGGCTATGCCAGAATATACGTAGCGTTAGCAAAGGTTCGGGTGATTATTCTTAGCTTTCCAGATTGTGTAGGATTTTTAGCATTCTTCTGTTCATTCTTCGCACGCTGAACCGCTAATTGCCAGGCAACTACTTCAGGACCCGATGAGATAAGTTTCTCGGCACTTCTGCGCCGTTGAGCAGCATTTGCGCTGTGCTTCTCCATGGCTATACCACAATGGAAACGGCAGTCATATGCGCTATGAAGCGTCTCCAGTGCAGTGTCAGACGGCGACTGCACAGCGAAGGCGAATAGCTGCGCGCGCGCCGGCGCCAATACGACTGCCACGGCTGCGACGTCACTCCTCTGGAAAGCGCAGACCGGCGGCGGAGTGCGAGGGAAATGCCGGCTCCGGTGCGTGACATCACTGATCCTCGCGCATGCGCAGCACGGCTCTTGAGGAGGCACGCGAAACTAGCGCGGCTACGCCGGTGCAGCTGACGCTACAAAACGGCAGGCCTGCGCTGAAAGCGCAGCACAGTCACAGCGAAAGCTGGAAAAGCGGCATTTCTAGAGCCCGTTATAACCTCTCTTCGGGCTACTAATACAAGTACACTAGCAACGTAACCACTACGTCACAAATCATAATTTTTGTGAAGTTGGGAAGCACCCACCACGACATTATTCGTAATTCTGCGGAGAAGCGAGGTACCATCTGTAAGGCATTATGTGAACTTTCTTGATGCGACGGCTGATGGTGATGAAGAATTATGGCTGAGCCTTTTGTAATGGATTGGAAGCTTTTGAAGGACCCAATAGTTACGTAATTCGCATTGTGTGACGCCCGGTCGTTATTGAATTCTCCTACCACGCTTTACAACATACGTTAACGTGCGAGAGGCGAGAGGGAGAGAGGGAATTAACTTTATTGAGGTCTTGAGGAAATGGATTATGAGCCTTATTGGCTTCCATTGCAACCAATAGAAGTGCACTTGCGGGGAACACACTGCGCTATAAATAATCATAATTTTTGTGATGTAGGCAAGCAGCCTCTGCAATTTTTCGTCGTTGTGCGGAGAACCGTGGTATCCGCTAAACAATTGTAAGGCATTATGTGCACTTTGTTGATGCTCTGGCTGATGACGACGAAGGATGACTAAGAAGAATTATGGCGGAGCCCTTTGTAATGGGTTGGAAGCATTCAACAGCCCCCTCGTTGTGCTATTCGCATTGTGTGACGCCTGGTTACAGCATTCGCGTTGTGTGACGCTTGGTTGTTATTTTACTCTTCTACCACGCTACATTACATATGTTAATGTGGTTCCTCCCCGACATGAAGCCTGTATAGTGTCTTTTTGCAAAGCAGTTTCAAGCACCGGCATGGCTCTGAGGTAGAATACTGGGCTCCCACGCGGAGGGCGTGGGTTCGAACCTCGTTCCATCCTGAAATTTTTTTTTCTCATTTCGCTTTTTTTTTCTTATTTCGAGCGATAGCGGTTACGGACACTGGCGGCGGCGGCGCACAACTACGGCGCCAAAAACGGCTCTTGTTGTTATATAATAACAGCTTTCGCTGTAATAACACCGCGCTGCCTGGCAGATCCCCTGCTTGCATTCATTTAGTAGCTTATACAGAGGCTGGTAATCAGTAACATATGCATTGCGAAATAAACAGGGCTGAGGTGTGTCAAGCCAGGCTATCGATACGTTTGTTTGTTCATCTTTTGCCCCACAGTTTCAATCGGTTGGCTAGAATTTTTACTTTGAGTTGTAAGAGCTACATGTTTCATGCGACTGCATGCGTCCGTACTTACCGGGCATAAGCTGGGCCTTGGGGAACGTCTCCTCAAATATGCGATCTAGTGCCGCCATATAGTCATCCGGTGTCAGGGGCAGGCCGAGGGAGTCAATGGTCGTGCGCGCCGCATCAGCTTCCGGCGTTCCCATCACCCGCTTCTTGAGCTCCCATGTGAACTTTTTGCCGTAGAGCGAAGCCACGGTCTCCGCAGCACGAGTGTACAAGTTCTCCGTGTCTTCAGGTGGTGCCCAGAGCGGTGCGTGAATGTAGAGGAATGAACACAGCGTTAACCTTTTGGTAGCGTGGTTATTGGTGGTAATTTTTAGCCTTCTGAGAAGTCATGCCTTTAGCGCCACCAAAATGCTTAAGTGCCAACGCAATAGGCGCTCAGAATGCACAGAAGAGCAAGAGTCTAGTGCACCTAAGTTGCCGCGAAGGGCATAAACGTTGAGGTCACTGCGAATAGCTCCAACTTGTGCAAAGAAGCACCTCGCTGGCTACTTCCCTACTGAAAATTCATCCACCATGAGGAATGGTGGATTCCACCACCATTATGGTGGATTATGGTGTTGGAAGGTGGTGGCACGTGGTGTATGCTGGATGCTGGCTTATGATGGATGCTGGAGAATGACGGAGCGTAAAACGGCTCTACAGCGTCGGCACCATCGTACCTAGCCGTCACACATAAATATTGGTATAGAAGGCGATGTAAGTAGCACTATTACAAAAAAGAGAAAAAAAAAACCGTATGCAAAAAAAAAACCTCCGCCACCGGGAGTCGAACGTCCGACCCGCGGATCCCAAGCCGAGTACTTTACCACTACGCCACGCTGATTTTTTTTTCTCTTTAATGCATGGGAATAATGCCATCAAATCTCGCCATCTGTTACAACATAATTCATCGCATTAGAATTACACTCACATGCACATATGCACAGAATACACAATTTTACATAGTCAAAGGAATCTTCAAAAGTTCGGTAAACAGACACGCCACGCTGACACTTGCTAAGCGACTTGCAAAATGGCTAGTCAACAGACTAATACACTGTTTGGCTTCAGCTTTGTATGTTTCATAATGAAGACAGACGCGATCTTCACATCCTACAAATATTTGCGTAGTTATTAAACTCAAACAAACTGCTGTCGGTAACGAACGGCACGTCGATAATGGCAACAGCGCTAACTTTCTTTTAGAATTCACAACGTAACTCCAAAGAAATATGTCAAGTGGAGCGAGGAGCGCGAGTATAGTCAAACGGGTGTTACTGTGAAGGTTTAATAGCAGTTTCTCGCTTTTTCCAAAGTACGACATATGTAGAGGCTTTTTGTCGACTCTAATCTCATTCAATAAATACGCACCTGCAATTGATTGAGTATTGTGATGTTTTTTTTTTCGTGCAACGTACAAGGCAGCCGTGCAAGCGCACTAATCTGACGCTGTATCATTAGCTACAACTGCATAACAGCTGGGCCAAAACAAGTGCAGTGCGCGGGAAAAATATGCCATCATATCCGTTCAGTAAGGCGTACGAATTGACAAGTCTGTGTTCTCGAGTACGTGTCAGAAAAGCGCCGGCGAGTGCGACCGGCGGTGGTTGGTGACCGGAGGCGTTTGCTGGAAGCGCGTCGCATATATGCTCATCGCTTCTTGTGCGGACACCGTACACAAGAAAAAAATGCTTCATTTAGGTTAGCCGATGCCACAGGTGTGCTGTAAAGTCATTCGTACTCATGGGAATCGTGTATACTGAAACCCAGAAGCGCCGATAACACGTAGACGGACTCGGTCGCTACGCTATGCCTAACCTGTGGTGGCAATCATGGCGCCGCGTTACAATATGATGGTGGAAGTCATACTTGGCGGGCCTTATCTCGACGCAGGGCGAAGGTAAAAGTTTGTGCATTTTAGCTTTGCATGCATTTTCACTATTACCTTAAAGTGCCGCTGAGGTAAGTGAGTGTGCAATAATTGCCAGAGTAGCGTTTCAAGCGTGGCGGTATCAAGTGGAGGCTGTTTTCAGATCTCCCCGCTGGCAGGACTCCTTTACTTCTCGGCAAATGCGCGGCGATGTAACACATTACTGTCGCTGTTCACACCGACACTTCTAGACTTGTAAACATCAAAATGCAGCAGCACATCGCGGATGTAAACCTGATAAGTACGTGCGTAAAATGTAAACATTCAGGGCTGCTGTGCTCCAGAAAACTTGTGGCGGTTATTGGCGCCGCATGAATAATAAAATTAGTGCTGGAAAGCTTAATGATCGGTGTTGGCTTCTTCGAACTGCATATATTTCTGCACATTCAAGAGGAAAACATTAGAAGTGACAGCGATCTTCACATAGTGTTACGTTCACTTCCATCATGCCACCGTCATCCACCATGCTTCCATCCTGCCACCGTCATCCAGCTTGTTCACCAAGTCATCCACCAAAACATGTTTTGCTCGCCACCATCAGCCAGCATCTTCCACTTAACACTAAAAGAAGCTCGCCGTTACCACCACCATCTGCCACCATTTTTTCCACTCTCGCCATCATCAGCCATTATGACCACCACAGCTTCCACCACATCCACTATTCTTTCCACCTTGTCCACTATTGTTTCCACCATGTCCACCAAGATTTCCAGCATCCACCAACCCACGATTTTCAATAGCGTTAGAACGGACTGCACATGTCTCCTCTCTGTTTCACGACTCTTCGTAAGTAACTCGTCATTTGGCATTGAGAGCCCTCATCGCAGTGTTGGGCTTAAGCGCGTGAGCTATGGCCATAATTATCAAGACCACAAAGAAAATAATTAACATTATTGACACATAATGGCCATAATTAGCACAAGCATACAGACACAAACACAATTCATCCCATTCGTCTCCCCTCCCCGCTGTTACTTCCACTCATAAATCCGGCGTCTTCTCACAGATCGCCTTACTGTGGCGACAACGGACAATGTCATCCTGACAACCCACCTTGAACCATGAACTTTGATGGCTTGCATGAACAGCCTCAACTGTATTAACGGAACAAATCTTTCTATGTAATCATGACGACCTGTGGGAGTGTACAATTGCGTGAATAATCACTGCGCGCAAGTATGTTGAATCAGTCCATACGAGCGCAGTTGTAGAGATGCGTCGCACGCTAACTCCGAGGGGTTTTAAAGACGATAGTCTTTCTTGGGGAACTTAAACGCAGAAATTTTGGTCTGTCTTTCTGTCTGTCCTTCTGTCTGTCTTTCTGTTTGTCGGCACGTCCCTCGATTCAACCACTCGGCCAAAGTTGAACCACTTGCCCAAGGGCCAGCCATCGTGAACGGCTGACTAGGTTCATACTTGTGTACATTGTTGATCAAAAAGCAAACATTACGCATATCTGAGGCGCAACATCACTAGGTAAGCATTAGGTGGTGTGTTCTTTTAACAGAAAATACATAGATACGCAATTTTAAAGACCTTGATGGTATGCGTTTAACGTTGAGACAGTAACGCGTTTATAACAGTGCCACAGCTGAAGCGATCAGCGCTCCAAGCCGAGCAAGCGCGAGCGCCAACAGCCACCGTCTTCGTCTTCTTCTTTCGCAGGCGTTCTGTCTGCGCCGTACCATGTTACAAATCACTCCCCCGCGGAAAAGGAGCCATCCTGGCGACCTAAGGAACAAGTACAGCTGGTGGTCATAATGCGGCTTCAGTCGATCGACGTGAACAGTCTCGCGGCCGCAGACGACGGCGGCCCGTAGATGATTGAACAGGCTCAATCCTATAGGTACTGGGATGCTTGACGTAGGACGCGGTAGGGGCTCCTTCGTACTTAGGCAGTAGCTTTGTGGAAAGGCCAGGATGGAGGAGGGAACGCGAAGCCACACCAACGTTCCAGGCGAATACGACTGAGGAGGCAGGTTTTGTCGTGACGGTCCTTCTGGCCTACTCGCCCTACAATGTTACAACCCTAGTTTCTAAGCTGCGCTGAAAATGCGACTGCGCTGAAACTTGTCTTCCTCCGTGCCTCTGCACAAGCTCATGCTGTGTTTCGGTTTCGGTTCAGTATTGATATCTACGACATGACAGGGGGCGCCGCTCTGGCATTGCTTGTTTTACCCAGGCGGACGTGTAAATAAAGAGTGTGTGGAGAGTACTCGTTGAGTGCGGACGTTTCTTCTCCTTCGGCGCATCGCGCCAAACAGCGTGTTCGGGCTGGCCGGCTTCCCCACCGGTCGCGTTGGTCCCGCCGGTCCTTCGCCTGCCGCTGCGCCGGGAGTACCAGCCCGCCACACAGCACTCGTGTTTCCCGACGTATTGCCAGATGGCGTCCATATCTCACGCAGCGCCTCTTCTATCGTCTTTAGACGACATTTGCAGCGAGCACGCAGATACGCGGCCAATTTTTTCTCTTCTTTCGTTACGAAGACCGCTCTGAAAGCTAGACACAAGCTATGGTCATGTCCTTGAGAATTCATCTTTTTTACTCACACTAGCGGTATGACGGTGACGAGCACAACGCTGACACGTAGCGGCATCATTGTCGCCTACGGTAACTATAACGCTCAAGAAGCGCCAGGTGGGAAAGTCTGGCAGAGCTATGTGAGTACCTTGTGCGCACCGGCTTTGTCCTGTGCCATTGCTAAATGCAGAGAGACCATTTTCAAATTTATTGATTTATCTAATCAACAATGGGTGTCTGCCAAAGTGTCGTGTCATCGAGGTGCTTAAATGAGACAAAGCATTCAATTGCAAGCGTACAGGTGGCTTCGAGGGCTGGGCATAACGGCGGGGAGGGGAGACAAAAGGGATGAATTGTGCGTGTGTGTGTATGTTCGTGCTAATCGTGATAGCATATTAGAGATTATTTTGAGCATCTGCATTTCTGTATAGAGATACATTTGAAAAATGTATTTGTATCTCAATAGTGAAATACGTTTATTATGCATCATATATCGCGAAGCTGCGGGGGATATAGGGTATCTCGTTACTTTTTTTGTCGCATATGAGGTGACTTGTTTCCAAGGGTGAAAGTAAGACTTGTTTTTTTTTTTTTGTGATATGCCAAGCATAGGCACGCCGCCGGTCGGCTACACAGGGAGGCCGGCGAAGGGACACGAGAAGAGATATCACCATGCTGCTGCTGCAGGACTTTCCGGTCATAAAGGCGGTATTTATTCTTTCTAACACGAACTTGTGCTTGTCTCCAGCTGTAGAGAGACACTTGTCGTTCTTGCGTTCTTGGCGAATCTTGCGTTGAGGCCGAACAGCCGCTGTCTAGAACTCAGCCTATTTGAGAAGCTGGTGTTGCTTAAGTGCAGTAACGCAAGAACTTTCTTAGCAAAGGGGTGCCTAAAATAAATGTATACTTTTTTTAGTAATTCAGTGGTGTTCGTTTGATTCAACCGATATGCAGGACTTCTCTAAGTTTCAGTGCATCGTAACTATATTCACAATACTATGCCGCACTTAACTTTTTTCCGGACCATCAGCATGCCCGAAATAAAGAAGTATCTCTGTATCTGTATTCTTGTATCTGTTCTCTTCTATATGTATTCTGGGTTACGTTTTCTTGTTTTTGCAAAACTGCCTCCAAAATATCCCGTTACGTCAAGACGAATGTATCTCAGTATGTATATTTTAGGCTCTCAGTGCATGTATTTCGATATCTGTATTTCCGAATACTTTTCGAAGTTTGTCTGCCCTGGCGATTTCTTAACAAAACGAGGATGACACTTAAGCTTCGCCTTTTGGAGTGCAGCGTGATAACGTACTCGGACAATGTTCACATCGCCTTCTCATTCGTTTGCTTGTCGATAGACACCTCAACCATGCTGTAACTGAAGGAATTAACTGCGCGCGCGACGTTGGCCGTAGTAAACTCTCAATAGCGCCCACTGCGCTTACAGTTACGGCGTACGTTCTACGCATCTATAATGCATACGTCCACCTGCGTAGATGCACGCATTCGTGATTATGGGATTCATGATATGATCATGATGATGAAATATAACTCAGGCCTTTTTTAATGTTTTGGCACCTTTCGACCAGCCACTCGTTACGCACTTCACACTGGAGAACCACTCTTCTAGCAAAACAGCCAATTGGGTTAGTTGGTATCGATTCATCTTAAGAGCAAAGAAGGGAGGGTGGAGCAATACAAAACGGGACCTAAGAGGAGACCGCCTACACAGGCGCACATGAGGTCGGCGCCTGTGTGGTCGGACTCCTCTAAAGTTACTGTCTTGCATTGCGCCTTCCCTTCTTTACTCTTAAGATGAACTACTCTTCTGCGGTGCAGTATTTCATCTGTCAACGTTACTCCTTGCCAGATATGACTGCGCTATGGGGTATTCTTCCGACGTAGTTTCAAGCGCTGGCGTAGCTCCATGGTAGAGTTATTGAAGGTATGCACAATACCTCGGTTTCATTTCGGCTTAAACCTCGATTCTCATTCGTTCGATGGGGATTTGTTCTGATCGACAACGCCAATTTTTCGCTC